>NC_081441.1:2998790-3014110 GCF_007210705.1 Tigriopus californicus | reverse complement strand
GTTGCTTAGCCCCTCTATGGTTCAAAATGACAACTAAGTGTGGGAAATTTTACAAGCTTTAAAATAGCATAGGTCAATTAGTCTTTTTTATTGGTAATTCAAAACATGGACGCTCCAATTCATAGGAACAAGCTAAGGTAGATATTGTTGCCAAAACCATTAAAAGAATAGACAGCAGTACGGCTTATTATTCATATTATTTCAGTAGTACTTGATGGAGCTTAGCAAATCGTCCAAAGCTCAAGAATGAACATTCCTGTTACCATTTTTCAAGTTGGTCTCTCAAATCTGTTATATCTCTTTTGGAGCACTTCCATTTAAGGCGTCCATCCTTGAACAAACCTCAACTACCGCAGAGATCTCAATCTAGAGATAGGTCAAGAAGAAAGCGTCTTTCTTGCTAAAGAGCCCTCTATCAAGAGATTAGTACAGCAACGTCAAAGCGTCAACCTCTGTACCAGAAACAAACTCTTTTCTCGTGTCTCCTGAATTCAACCTTTGATTTAAAATGGTAAAGCGCACTGATAACGCACCTTGAAGACAACGTTTTGATAATGATCTTCAAAGTTCATGGAATTTGATTGAGTCTTTCTTGCTGACCCAAAATCATTTACTCTCTTCTGGCATGCCTGAACCGATCACTTCAACAACGTTGTTCCCTTCTTCTCGTTTTCCTCTCTGAGAAGGAGGGTACAGAGGCTGGCTGCATGGAGCAAGCCTCTACCGAACGACACAAAAGTCTGGATTGTTCATTGAGGGGATGAGTTTAAGTCGTTTAAGTTGTGAGCGGATCTAGCCAAACAGTCTTGTTGTCTCAGGCCTGGTGTTTGAAACATGTCTGCGTATGAATTCGCTCAGAAATCCGCGCTAAAGCTCAAGGGAGTACAAGACGGCAGTGGCATCTCCAAGAAGTAAGTTCCATTCAGAGAGAGAGAGAGGAATACTTGGACTCTAGATACTAATCGTGTAGGGGTCTTTTGATTGTAGGAAGAAAAAGAAGTCCAAGAAGTCGACCAAGGACCAGGAGCGTGAAGAGCACTCTCTGGTGGCCGATACGCCCTCAGGATCCTCCAGCGAAGGCCAGGCTCTCCCACCTCAGCCCGTTAAGACTGCGGCTGAAATCGCCTTTCTGAAGAAAAGAGAGAAATTGGTAGGTTTTTGATGGATATGGGTATGGTATTGATTGGGGTGTCTAAAACTTGTTCATCTTCGTTTTTCGTGCATTTTAGGACGCAGATCGGATTCGCCAGAAGGCTTCGGTGTCGCACAAGGACCGTGTGTCAAAGTTCAACGAGTATCTGGATAGTCTCTCCGAGCACTACGAGCAAGCCAAGGTCTCTTGGACGAAGTAGGATTATTTCGCCCTATGTCTTGGACTCTTTGGGGCTCATGAACTCAAAATGGATGCCGGCGTCCAGGTCGAGGCTTGCGATCTGGTGCCTCTCCTGGAAACAAATGGCCACAACTCCTCCTCATCTCCACCTTCGTCACCCGAGCCGCTTCGGGCTCGCAAGACATCTCAATATTACCCTTCGCGTCGCAGGAAACAGCCCCGTTGTCGCGTCATGATCGCCTCACTCTTGTTTGGCGTGGTGTTTTTAGTGTTAGTCCTAGTTTTGTATTGTCCGGGGGACCTCTTCCCGGATTACAGCCAATTCATGCCATCCCGCAAGTCCTCGTCCGACAACTCCAGTGTTGGGCCCGATGTCGGTGGTTCGCCACCGTTCCCGACTCTCCCGACCACGATCCCCGTCAATTTTGTTACCTTTGATCACATGCAAGAGGAGAACTTTGAATTCAACTTGAGTGGCAAGGATGTGATGGTGTTTCTGCATATTCAAAAGACCGGTGGCACCACTTTTGGCAAGCATTTGGTCCAAGACATTGATCTCGAAGAGCCCTGTGAGTGTCGACGTCTCAAAAAGCGCCCCAAGTCCCGTCAGTACGGTGCCAAATCGCGCGTTAAACGCAAAATCAAATGCGAGTGTTTCCGTCCAGGCGAAGAGGGCAAGTACTGGTTGTTTTCGCGTTATAGCACTGGTTGGAAGTGTGGCCTCCATCCGGATTGGACTGAGCTCACAGCTTGTGTCGACCATTACCTCGACGCCACTGAGGGGCACACCGAAGATCGGCGCTACTTCTATGTCACGTTCCTCCGAGATCCGGTCAGAAGATATTTGTCAGAATTCCGTCACGTTCAACGAGGAGCCACATGGAAGACAGCCTTACTCAGATGCAATGGCCGCTCGCCAACCCCAGAAGAGATGCCCAAGTGCTATCAGGGCGAAGATTGGATGGATGTGACCCTGCCGGAGTTCATGGGTTGTCCCAGTAACCTAGCCGCCAATCGGCAAACCCGCATGTTGGCCGACCTGCGGCTGGTGAATTGCTACAATACCACGGGCATATCTCAATTGGAGCGAGACGCCGTCATCCTTCAAAGCGCAAAAGAGAACCTGCACCGAATGTCCTTCTTTGGCCTCACAGAAATGCAACGTGAGAGCCAGTACGTGTTTCAGGAGACGTTCAATCTCGAGTTCAAAGAAAATTTCGTTCAGTACGAAACGAACACGGGCAAACGCACGGAGAACAAGCTCGGCGACGACGTGGTGGCGCGAATTAAAGAACTCAATCATTTGGATATCCAATTGTACGACTACGCCCGGCAACTCATGGACTCGCGATTGCTTGAATTGAAAGAGAACGACTCGGATTTTGACGCGCACTTTGACAAGTTGAGCAAGATTGGAAATTTTGTGTCCGATGACGATATCGACAATGCAATCTACTAACATCCACCCAAGAAATATGTCTCATTAATTCTTACTCCTAATCCCTTGTGCTTGTCATTAATCTTTTCAATTGTAATCACTACTCATATTCACAGTGCGGTCATTCTCTACATTAAAGATCCGAGAATCATGTACTTCCATAGGCATTTTCAATACTGTTCGCATCGCTTCTTATTGTGCTTGATCACGGATCCGCTCGAGAGCCTTCTCCACCACAGGTACGGGGATGTTAAAAGGCTCCTCCAAGATCAAGATGATCCCTTGGGAGCTCGCTTTCATGGCCATCACCTTGGTGTTATTCACGTAGATTTGGCCTGAAATCCAAAAAGAGCGCATTTTAGCAACACTACCATTGACAAAGCTTAAGCTCGCTCACCCTCTTTATTGGAGATTGTCAAGCCAAAACCACCCACAGTCTTAACCCTTAAAGGCTCCTCAGTAAGCGTGTCGGTATCAATCTTTTCTCCCACGACTTGGTTGGCTAAAATGAATCTATTTAGGAGCTCCTGATCCGGGAATTCCCGCTTATCGGAGCCACTTTTATCCGCCAGATCCAAGAAACTCTCATCATCCACAGTGATGATGGTGAAAGTAGTGCCTATGGATCAAAAACTCATTGGAAACTTTTCCCAATTGTTGCCATGGCATGACACTGTCTTACCTGGTTGTTCGACCAATTTGGCCAAATCTGTCTTGAGAGTCTGATCCCAAATGTTAAAGAAAATACTCAGTTTCAGCTCCTCGGTGGCCTCGGCTCTAAGAGTCTCATCCACTTCAGGCAGGGTGAGGGTCCTGGGTCTGACCTCGACCAGGCCGTTATTCTTATTTCCAGATCCTACGTTGGGTTTAGCTGCCATGGTTCCTGTGACGAGGAAAAAGATTTCAAGTCTTCCTTTTTTTTTCGGGGCGTTCACCAAATATCCTTATCTTGCTTGCCCAATGTGTAAACATTTCGAGATGAGTCACCTCCATATTCTTCAAACTTGGCGCGAAACCGCGAATATTGACTCATTACCTGGAGTGAGAGTGGGCCAAAAGGGCGCCGTGATTTGGAACACCGAGGCTCCGTCCTTGTGATCCATTTTGTCAGCAGGGATATTGTTCACCACCAGAGTTCCGTTCTCATCTTGGAACAAGGTGACTTCTTGGAAACATAGTGTTTGTGCACTGATCTCTTCATTGGGAGCCACGGGCGCTGCTCCGAAAATCAGGTGACACCTGAGGTTACCCTTGGACAGATCCTCGACCATTGGTGGAACAATAACGATGACGTTTTGTTCGTCATCATAAGTTACCATGGCACAAGCCAAAATCTCATTGCTTCCGGCTAGAATCAGACATGATATTCGTTTCTGTAGGACTCTCCATGGCTGATTGGTAAGGTAATTGATTGAAGGGTTTTACCGGCTCGAAGGACCACTGGACTACTCTCTAAAGAGGGATAGCCTTCTAAGGTCACTTTATTTGAGGCAAAGTCAATGGACTCGCCCTTAGAGTCTTCTTTGGAGAATTCGCCGACGAGGATCTCGTGTCTAGAAAGCTAAATGAAGGCTGTTAAGAAAACCTTTTAAACGTTTAAGCTTGAAATTCCGTCCTGTACCCCTTCAAATGAGTTGCAATCGGCATCAGGGATGGTAAACAAACCGTAAGAGCCGGCTTCCAAATTTTCAGCAGCAATTGAGAGTGTGACCTCTTGGGTGACCTCTTTTTGTTCCATGCTGATCATAACAGGGCTGGTATTGTCCCCAATATACAACTTGGCACTAGCCTTTAGGGTTTTGACGTCGGCCTGAATGATCCCGCACCCAACCCGAGCTCCGGCATTGCCGGTGCTCAAGGACCCTTTATCGCCGCCCAATCCCAGATCATCCTCGCCGGCATGAATCACAATGGCCCGGTCCGTAACTCCATCAACTCCAACGTAAAGGGTTGAGAGGAAATCTTCCTTATCGACATTGGCAAGCGATCCCGTGGAGACAATGTTACCCAAGTCTCCAACGTGTCTTTCCGTAACATGTGGAGCCCCATGGTTTTGCTATAAACATATTTGTAATCAATTAGATTCAGGAAAATTATTCGAGTTTGATTTTTTTTCATCTGCGATGTTCTCTTTAATTAAGGGGGCTAGCGTAGGTGGGCGTTGAATTATTGAATCAACGTGCCGAAAAAGTTCCGTAATTCAAGAGCAAAAGAAAGGTGATAAACTAATGACTGCTATGTTTGTACTGTGGTGTGATGAACAATAATAACGTTTTTTAAAGCTCGAATCGGCAGATTTGGTCAAATTTTAATCATCTATTTTATTCTACGGTTTGCTTAGACCCGTGGATCAAGTTGAGCCATTGTGACCGATGTGAACGAGTGAATTAATGTTTGACTCAATTTGGCGCCTGCTCATTTTAGGTTTGGATTTTGTAAATATATTTAGGGCAATGTCAGCCAAATAACCTTTTACGTACTGAATCTTTAAGCAAATCACCAGACAGTGGCATATTTTGAAAAGATTATGAAGTACAAAAAATGTTTTGGGTCATTTTCAATTGACTAACAGTCATGATCTACCTACCCTTCCGAAGGGCTCACATTTTGCCCAAATATGCCAATCATTGGTAATTGAATAGCGTTCCCCGATCTTGATTTGAACTCACCGTGAACGGATTGAAATGACCGCCAGCAGCCTTGCACTCATCCCCAGTGTCGCCATTTTGATGGATATGGAAGCCATGCTTGCCCGGGGTCAAACCGAAGAGTTGGCCTTGAACTTTCACAGGCGCATCTGGTCCATCTTGAGTTAAAGTTAGAAGATTGTCCGCCAGTTCTGGGTTTGACGTGGACACCACGGTCACGGTGGCTGATTTGCGATTGGATTCGTATTTGACATTGGTGCAGACAGCCATATTCTCCGCTAGAATAGCCTCCTTAACGGTGTCGACATCGCTTGCCACTTGAATGGCAATGCCATTTTGGATTATCGGGTCATCGCCAAATAGAGAGATGATGGAATCCTCCAATTCCACGCTAGCAGTTCCGTCTTGACTTCTGATTGATTGAGGCTCCTGTTTGATCGACTTGTCCTGTTCCAAACAAATCATTTACAACGTGTTTGTCTTGTCCATATTGAACTAAGTTTTTTTTTCTTCTATTCAGTACCTCAATGTCTACTTTGGACGGATCGCAAGTGCCATCTTTGAAGGCCTCTGTGTAGAAGAATATCTGGTGAGCGCCATTTGATAATCCATTGATTTGTCCTTTGGCAATCACTTGGGATTTGGGCGTCTTTTGAGTGAAGATCAAAGTCCCATTGATGGAGTTCCCATCTTGTCCCACTCCCTCGAAGTTCGCCATAGCAACTCGCCCTTCAATGACAATTAAGTTAAGGTTGAACAACTTCTTCAGCCCGACAAGATTTCCCTAGTCCAAGTACCTTGGAATTTCCCGCAGAAATTGACGCAATCGTCGTAAGTTTGAAAATTGTTCACGTTCCCGCCACATCCACCGAACGAAAATCTCCGACAGAAACCGGATTCGACATCGTAGTAGAACCGGGTTTGCATTCCCACGGAATCTCTGCAGTTTCCTTCGTTTTTAGGGAGAGTGCACAAGATGTTATTGGACTCTTGTGATTCCAAATCTAAAAAGAACCCAAATATGTCTTATATATGTATAGAAACTCGTTTATCACCAAGTGGGCATGTAGAACAACCTTCGATCTTCTTGTAGGCCTCCCATTTGTCAGCAAAATTTCCCAAGTCCAGACTCCGAAGCAAGTTCTTCACGGCTCCATTGGGCGAGGGTAATGGCGCATCAACAGCCACAGGCACGGGCGCAAGACCACTACGTTGGTCTAGAATGAGTTCCATTCGTTTCTAATTTAATTGATTGCCATTTCAGAAGCCAAGGATGGCGGTGTTTACCGATTTTGGTTTCTTCTTGGGCGATTTTGGCACTCTCCAGATCGTCGCGGGTGATGGCTTCAACCGTTTCGGAAATGAAGACTTCGTAGTTGTCTGACTTGAAACCAGTAACATAGTCTAAAAGTAAGAGTAAGAAAGGTTACTTTTATATGTAGTTGGAATTTTTGCGCTCTTTTGATTAAGAGAAGTATCCTTACTGTTGCATTGGATGGTGAATTCCTGATTGAGAGAAGTAATTACATCCTGGTCCGAATCGCAACGGTTCCTTGACAACGAATTCAGAACAAACCTTCTGCCCAAAAGAATATCAGACGTGAAGGCCTCTTGACCCACTCCTACAGCGTCGTACAAGTCCTCCAAGGCGTTATCCGAAGGTACATAAATGTACAATGTTTCTATTGAACGATGAATACGGTCAGGTTCACAAGTTTCAGAAACGAGAATCCGAAACGGTCAATGACTTACTATCTTCTCGTTTGTTGGCACACTTCTTCAGACAGTCCTCTTCCAACTCAAACTGGTTCTCAGTTCCCCCGCAACCATTGTAGAAGAAGGGTGTGCATTGTCCGTCTTCAAAGGCCCATTTGGGCAGTTGAGCTCGGCAGGCCCCCAATCCGGGATCCTCCAAATATTTGGGTTGATCGCAAAGTCCGTCATCTGCACTCACCTGGTCAAGGAGTTCCATGGTTTGTTCCTCAATTTTGGCCAACGTTTCAGGCTCGGCTGAAAATTAAAATGAAAACATGAAACAGTTGTTGTCTGGTCGTCGTCGAATTTGATATTTTTTTGATATTTTTGAATGCGTACAAAATCCAATTGATATTGTAACTAGTATCAATGAATTGGCTGATTCATGGGGTATTTTTATGGTTGTAATCTTGTTACTAATTGTCGTTGGTTTCTCATTGACTAATCAACAAGTCAAACGGAAATAGCGGCAAGCTTTTTCGAAAATTGACAAGATGCTTAAGAGTTTGAGGGTAATTTGCTGATACACAGGGTGGTTTCACTTTCTGGTTAAGTGTTTGCTCAAATGCCAAGATATCTTTAAAAGCTAACAGTAGCAAAAAATGTGGCTTAAAACTTAGAAAAGATGTAAAGACAAAAGGAACCACTTTTGTGAAGTAAGCATGCTTAAAAGTAGCTCAGAAAAGTGGGTTATATCAAATAAAGTACATTAATGCTGATTGACTACTTTTTTGACAATCATACATTTTAAACGTATTCTTAGTTATGTATTGACGTAAAATTTCATAAAGATCTATATTTTTTAGCATATTTAGCAACTTGTGAAAGTTTAAATGTGTGTTTTGCGCCTTTGCAAATCTAGGAATGGCCCAATTATGTTTCAAGTTATTTTCAAGTATATGATTGTCTTTATTATTGACTCTACAAGAAATAATATTTTTCCATTTTCTTTACGATATCCTTAAAAGCTAACAGTAGCAAAAAATGTGGCTTAAAACTTAGAAAAGATGTAAAATTGACTTTCATTTCACTGATGTGCCAAAAGCTACACTATCCTATCATGTTCCTAAAGTATTTGAACGATACATGTGACAGTTTAATTTTCAAATGTCACTTTTTGCAGCAATCAATTTCTACGTACTAGAGATGTTTTTATTCAACGTTAATAGAATTTGGTCAAAATTCAAGATTAAGCGCTTGATTTAATTTACAAAAGAATTGTGAAATATTGACTCTAAGTAAGTTTTTAGTTAAACTGCAAGCTACTTTCAGGTTTTCTACTTGCTTCAAGAAGTGGAAATACTTTCTTTCATATTTTGGGGCATAGAAAAAGCATTTTATATCTCTTGGCAATTGCTTTAAGATATAGCTGGAGCAATTTGTGGTCAAATTTCATGCAAATGCAATCTTTGAAAGGGTGATATTTTACCATTTGCTCGATTTCGATAAGATTGTACTTGGAAACGTAATTAACAACATCTATTGATTAAGTCTTTAAAGATATTATCTCTTTGTAGGTTTTAAGTGGATTAATATACTGATCTGCAGTATTTTCCGAGATGTTATTTTATCAAAGTTGTTCCTTTTGTTTCAATAACAACTAAAATTCTTACTTGATGTCTTGGCATTTGAAAACGTAGTCAGTGTTGTGGGTACCACCGTGTACAGTAAAGGAAGGGCCCGAAGGTTCTTACTTATGCAGATCTCCCGGCATTTTTCCACCGTGTCAAAAAGATTGTCCGTTCCAAAGCAGCCTTCGTATTCGACTTCGTCGCATTGGCCGGTTTCTTCATTGAAATGGAACTTCATGCCCTTCTCTTCGGTGCAACCACTTTTCAACAGAGGCTCTAAATTCTCGTGCAAATAGACAGGGAGGGCACACACTTGGGCTCGAACCTCTTGCTTGCTCTTGAGGTCAGTCACGCAAGTCCTAGAATTGATCCAAAGTCAGTCTTATCAAGCTCTGTAGAGTATACGTATGTACATAAACTCATTCTTACTCTGAGCATTCTAAGAGGCTCTCGAATCGGTTTTCATTGCCCTCGCAGCCACCATAAACAAACGGCTCGCATTTGCCAGTCTCAGGGTTGTGAAACAGCCGACCCACGATCATTCGACAGGGTCCAATTTCGGCGGGGAGCGAGCACAGATCATCTTCTCGATCAGCCTTGGCTACAAACCGATTAATGAAAACATTGGTTCGAATTAGGAATTTGAGAACGTTCCAAGGCAGCTGTGCACTGTTACCCGTCTGAGCGACAGTTTTCACGTCCGTCCAAATGCTGGCGGCTCTTGATGCGCCCAACTGACGCATGGCGAAAGAGAGCGCAGGAGGAAGCGAGGGAATAAAGGCCGTGAAGAGGTGAGGATTGGGTCGGCTGGAAACTGGGCCTTGGACGTTCTGTGGCACTGACTGGAATTGCTGAGCGCCCGGGGAGGCCGCCTCATTGGTGTCTCGTTCCAGGAGAGCCAAATCTGCTCCCAGAAAGAGAGGCTCTTCAATTTGGAACAGATCCACGTCGTCAACTCGCACGATTTTGATCACTTTGCGGCCGTTCACTCTGATAATGGCTGGCGAGAGGGAAAAACGATATGGTTCTGAATCAATGAGCTTGACAGATTGTTGATTATGTTTGTCGGATTACTATGTGTTATAAGAACCTATATGGCTTTGCATGAAATATTATCGTGTTCATTTCTTGATTGAGGAAAATCAAGAACACAAGACCAACCAGAGAATACCCAGGATCCGAAATTGTAAAAGTTGCCTACAAATCGAGATATTTGCATCTGAGCGCCTCTTTTAGACGTGACTATGAGAACGATAGCACGATTTCAAGTCTCGCCAAACGTTTTGTGTCAAGTTAGAAAACGAGGACATGTCTTCAAAAAAATGAGTAATATTTGAAGCGCTTAGAAATGTAAATCAATTTCATTCTATTTTTCATATATATTTTGTGACTCTGGACTTACTTTCGCCGTTAAGATCTTGTTCCTTGTAGAACACCACATTTTGTCCCATCATGTTGATCTTAATAATATCTCGATCTTCTGGCAATCGATCTAAGATGGATTCTGGGATCCTCCCCTCTCGAACGATCAAATGGGTCGACAAGATCCTCTCTCGAAATTTCTCATCACTCATGTTCGGCCCATGGGACAATTTGTCCAAGCTCTGATCAGTTGGAACAACAACAATGTAGTTTGCTGAAAGGCAAGTTTTTCTCTCATGAAACTCTCTTGGAGTCTCTTGAAACTTAAAGGGTCATACTACATACTCCACTCTTTAAGGTTGGTATTCATATCAATTTGGGCTTGGGACCAGATCTTGGCCAAAGAGCTGCCGGAAAGTTCCTTTTCCAGGGCCTGACGAAGCGTGTCAGTCAGGGTGGGCAGCTCAAGGGTTCGGAAAATGATTTTTGAGTCGGGCTGTCCCGTCCCTTGTTGTTCTTCATTTTCATCCTCATTGGTGCTGGTGTTGTCCTTGTCAATGCCACCAAACCGTGGAGCCAAGGAGAACTCCAGATCTTGAGGCGAGACAGCCAACACTCCTTCCAAGTCATATATTTTCATACAATCCGTGGAGCATTCCAAGGTGGTGGGCATGTTCGAAATGGTCATCCCCTCGGCTAAATACATACAAGCACGTTCATTCAGAGTGCAAGTAGTGATTAGAGATAAAGCTTTTATCGCTCGTATTACCTCCCTCCCCCTTTGACCTTGGGAGCACTATTTCATTTGTAAAGCGTCTTCAATCGCTACAGGAACCTTTACTTCTAACGTCAAATAGCCCAAACGAAATGGTTGAAGAGGCACGGTAGATTGATAAATAAAGCACTTGCATCATGCCATGAACACAGTTTCTTTTCCGGACATTACGTGACTTGGGTCAGTAATGAAACATAACATTTTGATAGAAATAGCCAAAAACCAACTCAAATGCATTATAAAGAAGAATCGGCCCAATCGGTCCTACATTTGGTAGAGGCTAACTCGCAAAGTGCCCTCTTAAGTGCAGAACGTAAATCACATTTCGTGTAGTGTAGGAAACCCTTTGACCTGGTCAACGAGCGGCATGATTTGAGTTCAATGAATCGTCTTTATGTTTGTAATTGGGCTTTTTTTTTATCAGACCAATTTGGGGGAAGCGACATCTAGCGGTCAGAGATAGCTGAGCTTAAGCTTACGGGTGGCAATATTGTTGCAAACTGATTTCGAAGTGCAACTCTTAAAAATGGCTAAGCTTGGGAATTAACCCTTGTACTGTTTGCACACGTATTTCACGCAGCCATGGTTGACGAAATTCTATACCGTGTCTGGATTTACCTCCTGAGTTGGATATTTGATCATTCCAAACCAGTTTAAAACTAACCAAAAAGGCAAAGTGTGACAAAGTCAATCAATCAATCCCTTTTCATTACCGCTTTGAACCACATTGGCCACCATTCCATTCAAGGACAAAAGGCTATCCCCGTCATTGAGTGCATTGAATTCCTCCTCATTGACCCTGAAGATGTGACTGAAAAGCGTGAGATGTCGAAGGACCTCGTCGTTTTCGAACGCGTTCTCTCCATTCTCGGAACTCTTGGACAGTTCCTCCAATTTCTCGCCCGATGGAATCAACACCACGAAGCGTTCCGAGCATTGGCTATCTAAAAACAAAGATCAAACGAGTACACCTTATTTTGAATTTGGATGGGGATCGTTCATAATGCGAATACAAAATAGAACGTTTCTCTAGGTCGAGCTTTAGACAAGGTGTCAAGTTCGGGAGACGAGTTCAAGGCAAGAAAGTGATAGTTCGATTTGTAATGTTTCAGGGGTGCGAAATTCGACACCGCCATCGTTAACGGCAAAACTCGTCTTGGACTGTTGGAATCAAAATGAAATCGTTCAAACAAAGGACCTGACTGATTTGGTGCAAAATGCATTACTACAATTACTACAAAGCTACTTACCCTCTGTTTCCTCAGAAGGCGAGGCAATCTCTTGCCAAATCTGGCCAAATAGCGTGTTTTCCACTTGATCCTGCACACAATCCGGCACTTTGGGGATGGATGTGGTCTTCTTGTCGGGTGCGCTTATGGGCCCTTCTTGAGGCCGGGCATGGGCCTGAAGGCTCACACAAAACACTAATACAACATATCCTAGCTTGCACCCAACCATGGCTGGTGGCAACTCTATTGGAAACTTTGTTTCTTGTAAATCTTTGTTGGCTTGTCCAACAACAAATACGAACTGACGAAACGACGTTCAAAACCACGGCTACTTAGTACACGAGTGTGCACGAGTGTGCCCAGTGAACCTTCAGGTGAATACACGCTCACATGGGGATAAGATCTTCAATAAACCCATAAGGCCCAGATCACAGAAGTGAAGTTTGTTGGAGATACCAAAAAAATGTCATGCTTTGCTTTGGCACCATATTTCGCAAAGAAAACCAAGCAAGGAGTTTCCAACCTTTGAGCATTCTGATCCATTGGAAAGCAAATATGAGCTATGAATCTTCCTGCACACGTGGTAAACGTCTGTGGTACCTTTTTTACAATTTGTTCAAGGTGTGCTTGCAACCTCATAAGGTTGGATTCAGAGCCGGCCACCGATCAAATAAAGAATCCCAAACCGGTTTGAGCCCAATGGTTGACAAAGTGGAGGAGCAATTTTCTATGTTAGCTCACACGATTGGTTGACGATTTCCAGTTAGGCTGGATGGTTTCAAACCGGCACGAGATTGGATCAGGAGCAAATATGGAATACTGCAAGCAATGTCGGGCAGATGTTACATGAATTCAATAATTGGTTACCATGGACAAAGCCCATACAAATGAAGCAGTTTACCGTTGGTTACCATGGCGTGACCGTCATTCCATAGGGTTGAAATGGTAGCAACTGGTTTTTGGTCCAAAGAATCCGAGCATAATATCAAATAAAGCACAAGACATTACGCGGGGATCCCCTATTCCAAAGTGCCCAGGGAGAGACTTGCACAACTGTAACAAGACCACAATAACTGATCGCTCTAAATGACCCGTAAAGACTGAGCTGGAAATATCCATTCGAGAGCGGAGGTCAATTTTGAATCATAGTTGATAATGGAGAGCGCAGCTTTCTTCCGATTCCTTCAGTGAGACTTCAGAGACCAGGGGGAGAGAAACAATCGCATTCATCCAATGGCGGAAGCTCAGGTTCCACGCAAAAAAAAAGTCTTCCTTCAAACTCGATCACCTACCACATTAGGCAGCAATTGAAGAGTGCTGCCACTTTCCCGGCTAGAATCCTTGGAGTGATCGGGAAAACGAATATCCAGGACTCTCTTGGTATGGAATGCCACGGAGGAGAGTGTCATTTTTTTCAGCAAAAAAAAGTGTAAAGCGGATGAGGCTCCCATTTATTTCAGAATCGACTCTCAATCACTAAAGAGTGGAATTAATTGTATTTATAATCATGTGCCAAAATTATCCAATGAGATGTACTTCTCGCAATGAAGAGTTCATTAATTTCAAGAGGAGGCAAGTATCGTCATGCTAGGGAACATCGTCATTGTTTGAATTTGGTCTTACTCTCTTCAATATCTTATGCATGTGGTCATGCGTCAAATAGTGGAATATTGACACTCAGTAATTTGATACAAAGGCATTGATTGCTGCATGATACTAACCCTTTTATTGACGACAAAAGCCAACGACTCAAGTCATTAGAATGCATTCATTTTTTCGGTGGGTGCTTTGTCAATCGTAAAACCATAACAATATAATGCATTAGATTTACCGCAAGATCAGAAATGGAACTGTACATATAAGAAAATAGCCAGAGTCAGATAATAGCTTATGAATATTTAGGTGGGACTTAAAACACTTATCTTATTGTCGGCTAAAATATGAGTTCATTAAAAAACGACCATTTTTTTTCTTCATGATTTTTAGGTCTCGTTGTTGGGCTGACAAGGTTTATGAGAGGTTGTTCACCTGCAGAGGCTACATTGAATATACATATTGCTTAATTCTAGGCTTTTGGATCCAACATCAAAGACAGCCGATGAAACTAGAGGAAACCACTAAAATAAGGACAGCATTTCAACGGTTCACTCATAAGAAATCGAGAACGAAAAATCATTGCCTTGCCAAGCTTGGAATTGGAGGCAAAGAATCACTGACCAATGTGACCGACGTCTTCCACAAAACGATTCTTTCACAACCCCCCTTTTTAAATCAATAATAGGAAAAGAATAAGTTAAAGTCTATTTTGTACCACATGTGAGCCGTAAATGAAATTAAGGAACCAAGAGGAACAAGTTCACTTGTGATTCAAATTGCCTCAAAAGGCTAACCTTTTCAATATAATTTTCATGATAAGTAGGAACGTCCAAAAAGCGCCTCATCCCTTTTATGTCCTAAAAGCGATATATTACCATATCAAAAGCAAATTTCATGCTTTTTGCAATTTTTTCGCATGATTTGGCCCTGTGCGCAGCCCCCAAACAATCTGATATTTTTGCTACAAGCATGAAATTGTCAGCAAAAAAGAATACGCCGGTGTCCACTTTGGGCCACAGGTAGTTAAATGGCTAAAGTAAAGCTCATGAATGCAATCTATTGAAAGGTATCGGATATTGCACGTTTTCAAAAGCATCCATGAGCTTTTCAGGAGGATTTAAGGTCAATTGTAGTGACCGCAGAGGCTTAATGTGCGTTTTGAGAGCACCTTCAAGTCCTCGAAAATCCAGGTTAGTTCGAACAATGAAGTCCTCTTCTCTTCTTTCTCGGGCTCCGTCATTGTTTAACTTGCTTCCCTCTAATATTCGTAGGGAATGGGTAGGCCTTGTTGATCCGGTAGCATCTTTCAAGTGAGACTTGGACAAATTTTTAGATAGCATTCCAGATCAACCCTACATTCAAGGACTAGCTCGATCTGGCAACTCAAACTCGTTGGTAGACCAAATATCATGTAGATCTTATGAAGTTCAAAAGGTAAAAAATAGACGAAATATCACCGTTCATTTTAGTAGTACTGAGCGGTTAGAAAGCCCGGCGAAAAAAACAAACCAAACCGANCTTTGAGAGGGCAAATCTTTTGACACGGTCGTTTGATTGAGTTGAAATTTCAAATTCGGAAATGCAAAGACCTGCGAGGTGCGAGGTCTGTTTCT
>NC_081441.1:2998673-2998757 GCF_007210705.1 Tigriopus californicus | reverse complement strand
AATAACCCTGAAATGCAGTTGAGTCTCTATCTTTTGGAACAAAAAATGGCTAAAAGTGATTAAAAGTGGTTAAAAACGGCCTTA
>NC_081441.1:2998316-2998637 GCF_007210705.1 Tigriopus californicus | reverse complement strand
GATTAAAAGTGGTTAAAAACGGCCTTATCAACTATTCTGCTTATTAACATTAGAAGCTTTTTTTTCATTTTTACACCTTTTTGGGCATTTTCCAACTATTTTTAATTTTTCTCAACTTTAAAGAAATTATTTCTACCAAAACAGGCAATTATTTCTTTTCAAGGTCTAATCATCACAAAAGTTAGCATCTTGTGCTTATTGATTACCATTCTGCATACATTTATGTACTATGCTTTGAGAGGGCAAATCTTTTGACACGGTCGTTTGATTGAGTTGAAATATCAAATTCGGAAATGCAAAGACCTGCGAGGTGCGAGGCCC
>NC_081441.1:2998053-2998276 GCF_007210705.1 Tigriopus californicus | reverse complement strand
TAAAGATCAGTGTATAAGTCATACCGAGACCTAAAACAAAATAAGTTAAAGCCTGAAAAAAACTTTTGAACTTTTTTTTTTACCTTTATCGGTAAACATTCTTTTTAGGCCAGATTTCCAATTTTCCCACTTAATCATTCTTCCACTTTTTGGCCCGTTTTTTGACTTGTTTCTTACTTTTTGTATATTTTAGAACGCTTTTAGCCTTTTTGTCAATTGGGTC
>NC_081441.1:2997946-2998017 GCF_007210705.1 Tigriopus californicus | reverse complement strand
GAACGCTTTTAGCCTTTTTGTCAATTGGGTCCTTATCTGTTTCCGTTTTCGCATGCTTTTCATTGTTGGGA
>NC_081441.1:2997440-2997910 GCF_007210705.1 Tigriopus californicus | reverse complement strand
GAAAAAAACAAACCAAACCGAAAAAAATGAGAGAATAAGATATTTACAAGAACGCATTTATTTGCCTTTTTGTTGCTTTTAGAATCGATATCATCTTCCGCGGTTGGCAATTCTATGCTTTATGTCTTTTCTTTCATTTACTGAATATCTACCAACTTTCCAGGCAGTTTTTCGATATTAATCTCATATTATAGATTTAGGAGCATATTTGATTGCATATAGTTTTACCAGTTTTTATGCATGTTTTGGCGCCATAAATGAAGATTTAAGCATATTTTGGTTCTCTTTAGGAAAAATGTTAATACATTTTTCAACAACAGAGCCCACGAGCCCACGAGCCCACGACAAAAGTAGGAGCAAAAACGTTGGAAAAGCGATGAAGAGTGTATTTTGTTGTGGGCATGAATATGTCTCTAAACACAAACTTGTTTCGATACTAAATCAAAAGATCGTGAAACTGAGTGCATGCT
>NC_081441.1:2983266-2994613 GCF_007210705.1 Tigriopus californicus | reverse complement strand
AAACACCATGCATTGATGAAAAATTGATGAGTTGTCTTTGAGTAAAGTTTCAATTCACACTTTTTACAAAGGCAAAGACTTTTTGCAGGCATTATTTAAGGGGAACAAAGTAATAGTAAAATACAGTCCACTAGATTTCAGTTTGAATTTTCGACTCATTTTCGCTTTGGTGATCACAAAAAAGTGGCGTTTCTTTGCTCTAATGTCCTTGGGCAGCAAAAATTACGTATTTAAATTTTCAGCTATGTGGAACTACTGGATAAAACATTATCCCTTTTTAAAGATCAGTGTATAAGTCATACCGAGACCTAAAACAAAATAAGTTAAAGCCTGAAAAAAACTTTTGAACTTTTTTTTTTACCTTTATCGGTAAACATTCTTTTTAGGCCAGATTTCCAATTTTCCCACTTAATCATTCTTCCACTTTTTGGCCCGTTTTTTGACTTGTTTCTTACTTTTTGTATATTTTAGAACGCTTTTAGCCTTTTTGTCAATTGGGTCCTTATCTGTTTCCGTTTTCGCATGCTTTTCATTGTTGGGAATTTTTTATTTACTTGCGTCCAGCATCCAGAGGTTTTTGGCCACTCTCTCTTTTGTTTTGGTTTGGGATTTTACCTGCTTTACTAACCAAAAAAAGAATGTAATCCCCGGTACCATTGCAGTAAATGATAATAATTTGTTTCGTTGCTAGCTCGTAAACTTTATACGACGAATTTGAATTTGAATGTCAAATTCAACTTGTTTTTTGTTTGGGAAAGTCAGCAAAAACCAAATATGAAATGATTACTGAAAAAAAAACCGCTCTTTGCAAAAATTCTAGCCTACAGAAGAGAATCAATTCCATACCATAACATCCGTATCAATTATAAAAGCGTCTTAATGTGAAACATTGCAAGAAAGAAACCTCAATTTCTTGTATATAAAATAAAGAAACTCAATGAATAACCCTGAAATGCAGTTGAGTCTCTATCTTTTGGAACAAAAAATGGCTAAAAGTGATTAAAAGTGGTTAAAAACGGCCTTATCAACTATTCTGCTTATTAACATTAAAACCTTTTTTTCCATTTTTACACCTTTTTGGGCATTTTCCAACTATTTTTAATTTTTCTCAACTTTAAAGAAATTATTTCTACCAAAACGCAATTATTTTTTTTCAAGGTCTAATCACTACAAAAGTTAGCATCTTGTGCTTATTGATTATCATTCTGCATACATTTATGTACTATGCTTTGAGAGGGCAAATCTTTTGACACGGTCGTTTGATTGAGTTGAAATTTCAAATTCGGAAATGCAAAGACCTGCGAGGTGCGAGGTCTGTTTCTTAATATTGATTTTAGGCCCCACCATCCCCATCCACGATCCAGTGGCTTTTGTTATGAATTGGCCGCGAATTGACGGCAAAACCGTTGGATATCTTTTTCAAGAAAAGAGACGAATCACAACTTTAATGGCTTGATTTATTCTGAGCTTTCCTCGTTGTCGGTTTCACAATTGCAAGGCATGGATATTTCCATCTGAATGTTAGGCTCCTTCCAAGAATGCTACTTTGAATACACACTTAGCTCGATGTTACGTACGTACTGTAGCCTGATGAACAATTATTTCAGACAAAGCCCGCGAGAAGCACTTGCATGTGAATGTATCAGCATGCGGCCGAGTCGATGAATGCTGGTGTTGTAGTGGATATTTTCTTGGCAGCCCAACGCTGATCTCTTGGCACCGAGGTGCGTTAATTTTGGCCTCCTCGTGGACCATTTCAAGTGAATTGCACGCATTTATCAAAGTTCAGCCAAACCAATCATCCAACATCACCTAACTTCGTCTCCCTGGGCAGCCTTTTGTACAATGCGGTTCTTTACATCGATGATGTACATTGTACATGATGGGCGAGTCAGAAAGAAAAATCGATCTTTCTCTGCCCCCTGGCATTAAAGTGCCTTTAAATACAGCCAATATGCATTGGCGTTGCACTTTCATTTCGGTCGTCTAACGGCAATGCTTGACTGGGAGTGGGGGGGGGGGGGGGGGAGGGGAGAGGGACAACCTGAAGGACCTAAAGGTCGATCGACCTCACGCCGTCATGCCTAAGATCGGTGAAGCGCGTTTGCCAGAGGGCTTCATTCCAATGTGTGAGGGTGCCAAACGGTCCAAGTGTTCAGAGGCCCATTAAAATCCAACCGAGGGGGCCAACCGAGGATTTGGATATTTGGGAACATTTCTCGTGCTTGGTTGTTTCTGAGAAGTGGACAATGAACAAGGGGTTTTATGAAGTCTACCAATGTTCTGTAACCCTCTCCACCTTCTTGCTAAGTAACCCACATCTCAGTCTACATAATAGTGAACGAACGAACGAACGAAGCGGACGTACCCACACAAATACGTATGCACACTACTAAGTCGGTGTGTACTCGTACTCGTACATACATATAGAAGTAGTAGTAGTAGTAGTAGTTCTTCTTCTTCTTCTTCCTCCTGGGCATGGCTGCTCCAAAAGCTTTTTGGCTTCCTCCTCGATGCACGGGTGCCAAATCTTGGATGTAGTGGCAAACGAGTGCCAAAAGACGAAATGGACTCAGCGCCAATCAAAAAGAATCCAACGAACGACGAGAGAGAAGAAGAAGAAGAAGAAGGAGAAGAAGAAGAGGAGACCAAAGGCAAGTCCAAAACGAGTAGAAAAAGCCGAAGAACAAGAAGACGAACATCCCGTCGGAAAATGAGAAGCCATTGCCAAAAATTCAATATCCAATTGCGACCGGATTAATTTGATGTCGACCAACAGGAGCAGGAGAGAGAGGGCCTCGCCCCTGATTATTAGTCCAATAGAACCGTTTTTGATGCCTGTATCTCCATTGATCATCAAGGGTTAGGGTCAGTTTGTGACGCTTTGTTCTCACGCATGTCGCACATTTTCGAGCGTGTACCTGACATGTATGTATGTTATGCGCCGTCGTCGTCGATGACCATTGTGTACGCAAAGGCACATGTTTCTCCCCTTCCCTGCCTTTTTTCGGATAATATATAGGTGGAAGGAAGGCTCTGTGTGTGTGTGTGTGAGTGTGTACTGTGCTCTGTTCATTACACATGCTGTAGAATTCCTAATATCCGACGTCGATCCCACTACACACTACATTCACCGTTCTCGTCTTCCTTCCTTCCCTCCCTCCCATGCACAGAGCTGCAGACCTACAGACCCCTCTCTCTGTACATAGTCGATTTTTTTGATTTGGCACAAGTTCATCTTTTTGGTTGGCCCCGGTCCAAGTTCTCCCAAAAACTGGTCATACTCAGAGCCAAAGTGGAAACGCACCGACGTTCGTTGAAGCCCCACTGACGCCCTCCTTCGTCACTCGACGAGATGTGAGTATTCTTCCACGGTTGAACCTGCTGCTACTGCAGCACCTGCTACTGGTCCGCGTGCTTTTTTTGAAGGGGATTTGGCGCGCAATTCGCCGTTCGAGAGCTCATCCAAGTTCGAGCGGATCTAAAGCTCCCAAGTTTTTGAGACACTTCATCCTCTGATCGGTGAAGGAGGAGGGAAGGTTCGATTTTTGAGGTAAGGCCGAACTTTTCCGTTCAAGTACAGTCTAAAGCGAGTGCACACACAATCGTTAGTGGGGCTACTCGAGTGCTACTCAAGTGGAACAATCTAAAAAACTCATCATAGTGTGCTCATTCATTAGTGGACCACAAAGGTTACACACCATTTCTGGTGGTCATGGAGGAGGAGTATATGCTCAAGTGGCGGGATTATCAGTCCAACTTTTTCTCCCTGGCTGAAGAGCTCTACTTGAACGAGTTTCTGACAGATGTCACACTCTGCTGCAAGAATCAATACTTCGAAGCCCACCGCTTGGTTCTCTCCGTGTGCAGTCCTTATTTCCATTCATTATTTACCCAGGCTTATCACAGTCACCCACTCAAGCATCCCATCATCTTCCTCAAGGATGTTAAGCCCCTGGAGATGGAACGCTTGCTCCAATTCATCTACTACGGAGAGGTCAAAGTCCCCAATTCAGAGATCGAAGCTTTCATTCAGGCGGCCTCGAGTTTGAACATACGCGGACTGAGTTCGTTACAAAAACCCCGAAGAGATTCAGAAGGCGCCACTTCAACAGCAGCAGCAGCAGCAGCAGCAACAACAAGAACAGCAACAACACCGGCATCTGCTAACCCCACGCCCATTCGTGATGAACAACAACAACAACCACAAACCACGCCCAGCCCCCATGCATCCACCTCGAGACATACCATGCCTCTCGCGGATTACAACAAAAGTTCCCCGCTGAAGAAGCGCAAGCGTCGCCATTCCTATTTCCAAAACACGATCGCTTCGCCACCACCATTGGAGAACAAAGACATTCCCGCCCCTCATCATCCAACCTCCCATTATTCAATACCTTTGGTCCGGGAGCAGAAACAAGAGAAGAGCTTAAATCTCTCCACCAAACGGTCCCCCAATCGGGACGAAGAGCCCGATTCGAAACCCAACAGTATTTCCGGTATGGATCCCCTTGACGAGCAGCAATCTCGGGTGATCTCGTTGAAGCGGGAAGATGAGCATTGCAGGTTAAATGACGGCGAGGAGGAGGAGAGAGGGGTGTCACCACCGCCATCCCAGTATGAAAGTGTGACCATCATCCCCGATCTTCAGTCCACGTCGGCCAACGCCCTCTACCGGGCATCCTCCAATTCCAATCGACCTGCGGCCACGCCCCGAATCTTGCCGCCTAATGAGCCGCGCAAATCGGGGACTTGCTATTTCTGCAAGAAGGCGTTCATGAAGAACAAACAGCTCATGAACCACGTGTGTCCCAAGAAACCGAAGGCAGTCAATCCAGGATCCACAAGTCCGGTGACTGGCGGTAAATAGAAGTCGATCTCTTTGCTGAACATCAATTCTTATGAACACAATATACGTATTATTCGTTCTTTTACCTCCTTTCTTGGCAATGCTGATCATGATTTGTACGGAATGATCTACCCAATTCCGCTTCTTATAAAAACATGCGAATGATTGAAAAAATACAATGCAAAGAATCCTATTGGACGAGGTTGTGAGGTTGTTGTTATTATCATTGACATTAATGCTTAATGCTTAATTCAGAGACGTTTAAAAATGGATGAATACTTTGGTTTGGGAATGGATCAAGACGGTGCAAATCGTACACAAAAATATGGCAATCACAGGGCAATAGGACGTCCGGCAGCTCCTCCTGCGGTTGACACGGTGGTAGCACTACTCTCTGTGGAGTTTGTCCTGGTTCCCGGCTCAAAAATCTCCGAAGCGTGTCGGTTCAACCAGAACACGATGACTAAACTGAATACAAACACAATCACCCCAATGGCAAAGAAACCCGCCTCCAACGAAGGCGCCCCTTTCAGGAAGATCCTTGCGTTCACACTCTTCCAAACGGACTCGGCCCAACTGGAATAGTTCAGAGACTTGAAATCGTAGCCTTCAATGACAAAGGCCGGACTTTTGGACTCCTTGCGGAATGACAAGGTCTTGAAGCAATAGCCGCAACTAACACTCTCGTTGCACGGCTTTTCGCCCGTCCAGTTACTGGGGGCGGATTCGCCTTTGAGGAACATGTAACTGAACACGTCCTGATCATCTGGAGCTTGGCAGTCCTCGAGGTTGTTGGTGAGCTCTTCGACAATCTCGCCGGTAAAATAGGCCAAGAGATGATGGGAGAAGATCCCGTGGAACTGGGTTTTGATATCCACTCCTACGTATTGGGGAAAAGGGTCAATGGGAAAGGGGTCATAGAACGGCGGGGTTTCTTTGTTGGCCACGGCCAGAAACAACGGACAGGCCGGCTTTACCAGGTAACAATACAGCAACTCGTTGACCAAGGTGTAGTTGGCTTGGAACGTGGGCACCCGCGCTCTGGACGAAGAGGCTTTTTCGAAGAGATAGTCGGCCAAGGTGCTGGCCACTCTTCCAATGTGCTGGACTACCTCTTGATCCGGACCTTGATCATGGTCATAATTCAGATTCGATTTGGGACGATCAAAGAGACTGTGGTAATACGGGTTGGTGTATTGGTCATCAAAATCCGTGATAACCATGGCCGGAATGTCTCTTTGGGCCTTCAAAATGGATTGACTCGATGCGGGCGGGAGTCCTTTGCTTGGACTGACTGTGGCCGCACTCAGATCCAACTGATGACGCCGAGCCGCACTCAGTAGATCGTTCAGCAATTCTTGCCCTTGAAATTCAGTGTCCGTATGAGCGAATACCTTCTGGCCGCTTTTTTGATTGAACAACTGCCCAATTTCCACGATCTGATTGATTCGGGTCACATTAAAGAGCGGTTTCTGACCGTGAGGATATTTTTCCGCATCATATTTCCTCGGGAACTGATTCTCAGCCATGTCATAAACCAGCCTTTGAGAAGCCATATAATCAAAGGCCTCTCCAAAGAGGAGGGAAAACAAGATGTTGGACACGTCCCCTTGAAAATCGGGCGGATTGACCGCCAATAATCGCGCGGTCTCCAGAAGCGCCACGATGGAGGTAATGGGTGAATCCGCTCCAAATTCGTTGAGATCGAACAAAGTGATCGAATCCAGTTGAGACGAGACCACGATGACCGATTGGTCCTCCTCGACTATACTGGGATCACTCGTGTTTTCGGCTTTCAAGAACGTGAAGTAACTAAAATCCCCGAGTTCGTCACAGAATTTCACCGGATTCAGCGTGTTGACCAAGTTGCTTCGTCTGAGGCAAGTTTCCGTGGACACGGCCGAGTACATGTGGGCATCCAGTTCCACGGCACACAAAGGCCAATCACGGGCCGAGCCATCCTCGTGCGGTTTATTAAAGGCGTTGAAGCAATCTTCCAACAAGAACTGCGTTGTGTTCTCGTGGCGAGTGAGGAAAATCGGGAAATCAAAACTCTCCAAGAGCATCCCGGAACCGTTGGGATTCCAGGGCGCCTCGTCCGGATCGCATTGCCCCTGGGAATCCCAGTAAAGACTGCTGAGTTGGTTGGGACACGACTGATCATCCGAATATCCATCCGGAGCATCATTGGCCAAGGCCTCATTCATCACAACCACGATCCCGGCAATTTTACCCGAACGCTTCATTCGCTCCACATTCGCACCCGTAAATAAACTGGGCCGCACCACGGCCATATACGGCCAATGCGGGCCCTGTTCCAACATCCAATCCAAGTCGGATTCGGCGAAGAGCACATGCACCACGCCCACATCCCCGCCCATGCTGTTAGAGCATCCAAATTGATGCGTTCCATTGGTGCGACGAAAACAGAAGCCGTGGGTGATGAGCGGTTGATACATGCGATCTTTGAGGCGTTTGCCCGTGGCCAATGCGGCTAAAAGAGCCAGCAGCAAACCCGTGAGAAACCCACGAACTAACATGATGGCAGCACTCAATCACACGATCACCATTGATCCCGGAAAATCCAAGG
The DNA here is from genome assembly GCF_007210705.1 of Tigriopus californicus. Classification (NCBI taxonomy): domain Eukaryota; kingdom Metazoa; phylum Arthropoda; class Copepoda; order Harpacticoida; family Harpacticidae; genus Tigriopus; species Tigriopus californicus. The sequence continues at coordinate 2,987,174 of NC_081441.1, read as the reverse complement.
GGCGGTTCCAGATGTCAAGGCGGACTGATTCTCATCTCCAGATGTTCTTGGAAATCTCTGGGATTCCAAATGCCAATGATAACAACAAAACACCTCTTTTAGACGCTGTCAATCCAAAGACAAAAGACAATCTGAAAAGTGTATCCAAGCCATAAGCAAATCTTTGAAAAATTACTATACCAAAAGCTCAAGTTGCATCAATGGTTATATTTGATTGTGTTGCTTTTTCATCTAAGGCTGGTCAAAATCGAGTTGATGTGATCATCTGAGATTGAGAACAAAGCCAAATTTAACCCTGAAAACCGGCGGATTCGGCCAATTCCAGGCAGGAACAAGAAGGTTGCTCTCAAGAAGGATCCATAAGTTGCGAAGAGGGTAATGCCGGATCGGAATAAGTTATTGATCACTCGGATTCCGGGAACATTATTGTTGAGCCCAAATGAAAAAATGGCCTCGAAAGGATTGCCGGATGAAGTCAGACTGTGGGATATCGACCATGCCAATCTCCAGGATCGAATTGAGGCCAGACGAGAACGGATTTCGAAACGGATCTCGGCCGCCAAACGACTGACCCAGATGATCAAGGTTCAGAATATATTCGGCAGTGGATTGCCCAACTATGATGAAGATCTCGAACCCGCGGGCAATTATGTTCAGGTTCGACAATCAACTGGGATCAACTTATCATTGGGTCTTTGTGATTGTCTGATTTCGTTTCAGTTTCAAAAAGCCAAGACGGAAAAACTGACGAACGAGCTCCTTTCCAATGGATGTGAAATGATGGACAATGTGCGGTTAGCCGCTGACCGCCTCCAGATTCAACATCGAGATCGCGTTGAGAGACGAGATCAGGTCATCAAACAAATCATGGAGCAGGATATCGCGGACACCGAATTGGAATTCGAGCAAATCCAACAGAGATGGCCGGACACAGATGTGGCCAAGTACAAAATCTACGTTGAGGATAAAACCCCGAGCTATTTTGCACTAATATGCAATTATTTCTAAATAGAAATGCTCCCACGGATCTGTTCACGAAGATAATGGAGCAAAAGCAGGCCTGCAATGCTTTATTGGAAAAGCGCAATGATCTCATCGCGGGTTTAGAGGACGAGCTCCAGGATTCTGATGATCAATATCAGGTCTTGATCGAGGAGTACCATGAAAATATATCTGTATTGGCTGCCCGGATGGAGCAGCTTCTACAGACATTTGAGAACATGGCGCGGTCGGAAAACATCAAATTGGAGGAGGCCTTTGAGCGGGAAATTAATGAGAAAAGAGCGGAACAGGATGAGGAGTGGCAAAAAGACTTGGATCAAGTCAAGACATATTCGATCGAGACCATGGAGCAACGTTTAGCCACTCTGCAGAGCAATGAGGAGGAACTTGACCGGACTATCTTGGAAGATGCTGAGGCGTTCACCATCATTAAACATGACCTCGAGGACAAGGTCAATCTCCTGTCCGATCAAGTTCAACTCATATGCTCGGTCAACTCTTTGAACGAGGTGAGATTTGAATTTCTCCTGCTTCATAGTTGCTTCAGAATTTAATTCGTGTCACATTCGATCATCCAAAGGAGCGCCTGGACTACGAAATCCATGTGCTTCGAAAGCACGAAGAAGAAATCGGTTTGGTGAAGGCGGATCAAAAGCGGAAAATTACCTCTCTGCAAGACACTATCAACAAGTTGAAGGTGAGGGTCGCCGAAGTCCAAAAAAAGACCATCAAAGGAGAGGAAGCACTTCACGAGAAGATCGGGGATATCAAGAAACAGTTGCAAAAATTGGAGCGAATGAGCCGCATGAATAGTATGGTCACTCTGCGGAAGCAAAATGATCTTGTTAACATGGCAAGGGACAACAGTTTGGAGAAGATCAAGCACATCGTGGAGAGCGACCAACAACTTCAAAGTCTCTACACCGCGAATGGAACACTGAGAGTGAAACTCTACCTGGAACCACTTTTCAACATAAGAAGTTCCATGAGCTCTTCAAATGCCCAACGAATTAGGCCCAAGACCGCCAATTTAGAGCGGCGAAATCGTCCATCGTCGGATTCTCATGGTTTGCAATTGCGTCGAAGGTCCCCCTCCCAAGAGCAATCATTCGTGTCTGATCGCCGATCATCCAAGGACCTCCTAGATATGAAAACCGCTTTATCCAATCTCGTTCACGAGGCCAGTTTCTTGGTGGAGGAAAATCTGAATCTCTTGGTGGAGGCTGACGATGTGACCCCAGACGAGAAGAACCTTTTTAAGCTCGATTCGATTCTGAATACCATTGGAGTACAAGGCGAGGACGAGGTCCTGGATGTGATCCAAAGCTTTGAAAAGAATCCCACCGTTTCCATGAAGGATAACGTTCTCAAGGTGATTCGGAAGCACATCGAACAATCAAAGCGGACGTCTGACCTCAGGGTATCGCCATTGACACCGGGTTCTTTGTCCAGCAGTCGGGGATCTTCTGCCCGTCGAGTGGCCCACTTGTACGACAATCTTCCGGACATGATCCGAGATTGGACCAAGATGCGCGAGAGTTTCAATGAGTTTCAATCGTCGGAGCGTTCGGAGATGATCAAGAGCCTCAATCAGGATTACAAGGTGGTCCTCAAGATAGAACAATTGGACAAGGAGCAAGTCAAACTTGACCGTCAAGTGCGGGAATTGGCAGACATTGCCAGGAAATTTGGCTACTATGGAGACTTGGAATTTTCCGGTTGCTGATTTAAGTGCCTCCTGAAGCGAGTTTTTAACGCAAACGCTCGTACCTCTGAGTTGAAGCTTGTGGCCAATTGGACGTTGCCCAGAATGAGCATTCGCTCACCAATGTTACGAGAGCATTTTCATACCAATTAAAGTCCAAGCCCCTAAATCCGAGGTACGAGCTTTAAAAAAAACAGGCCTTTGAGTACTGGAAGAGAAACTTGTAAAATTGTAGTAAGTGCAAGAATTCGATAATAACTGTTTTTTTCTGACGTCCTTACTGCTAGCGGAGCGTTGAATATCGGAAAAATATAGAGCGCTGATTAAAAAAAAACAAACTTGACCAAGTGTGACTTCATACCAGCTACAGAATTAATGCATCATATTTTCTGTGAATATTAGAGGGAATTGTTGCAAACATTTAGTACGGTGCTATCAACTCTATCATTCAGTGAAATGGGAGTTCTTCTCCTATGCCATTGTTTGATTCTTAGAAAGAACACTTGCCTAAGCTCTAAACATCAACTTTTCTTATCAATTCGCCTAAAGTGAGGATAGATTGGTGCAAAAAAACACGAGATAACTCTGCTTGATGCTCATAACATAGTTTACATTATCTAAGTTTATGCTACAAAACTCATCCATGCAAACTTGACACTACCATGCACACATAAATTTCATGCAAGAACGAGAACCATCTCATCAATTTCTATTCCTTGGATAGGTCTGCTACAGTTCCGGGAAACGTACTGAAATGTCGTCTGAGTTAAGGGTCATGAAGGGCGTTTGACCCTTGGCCATGAACATTTTTCCTGTCGTCACAGTTCTGCTAGTCAAGGGATCGGCAAATTTCGCCCTATCAACGACGTTTTTGAAGTGGCCCCAGATGACGAATAGGATGCACAAAGCCAGGAAGACTCCCAGTCTTTAGTCATTATTGCTGGAGGAGTTCATGTGAACGAGTATGGTCATCTTGAAATGTCCATTCCGTTCAAAGGCCGTGAACCAAGCCTACCAAGCAACCAAAAAATGGTGTTCATGCGACCCAGGTCTATGCTGAACAAAATGCAACGAGACCCATTTTAACTGCGTCAGTGTCTTGAAGCAATGGGGAAAACCATACAATTCCAACAGGTCGAAATGGTTACCCCTGCTGAAGTTCAGGTCTGGAACGGGAGAGGCTGTAGGAATCCTCTCTCTC
>NC_081441.1:2977953-2983215 GCF_007210705.1 Tigriopus californicus | reverse complement strand
ACTCTCAAAATTGCCCACCCTGCCTATGGGTGGGTGGGTGAGTGGTTAGTACACAACCGGTTGGCTTAGAAGCTCAGTTCGCAGTGAGGTGGAAACGGAAATCGACAGGTGAACTGTCGTTGGTAGCGGCCTAATTGTCTGCTCCAGTTGCTACGCAACCTCATCCATCGGGTACTGGTATCGCTTTCTAAGATAAGTGTCCATGGGCTTTTTGGACCTTCTAATACATCAAATTAACAGATGGTCGTCATTGGTCCGGATTGTTTCTTGCCTTATCTTCTCAATTTGTTGGTGATTGTGGAAAGTTCAGAGAGTAAGCTTGGAATTGCTGAACCTCAGCCATCCAGTTCATGTGTGACGAAGAGGCTTCTCCTTCATCTCCAATGTTTTGTCCCACGATGAGCTCCTCACACTCCTTTAGGAGGCTACTGCCATTATGAATGCTACACCCTTATGAGAAGTCTCTACGGACCCTGGTGATTCCATACCCTTGTGCCCCGCCTTGCTGCTTACCATGAAAGGCAACCCCCACGCAGCCGCCTAAGATACGTTTTCCAAGCAAGATATCCTCGCGTATTGGAAGAGACGTTGGCGGAGAGTACAGGCCATAGCGGAAGAATTTTGTGTATCTTGGAGACAGGGTTAATTGGCGAACTTATAGGAGAGGAGGAAGTGGATGAAGCCCAGGAGGTCAGTCCATATTGGTGATATCGTGCTCTTACGAGACATGACGGTCAAACGAAACCAATGGCCATTGGCACGGGTGCAAGGCGTCAAGATTAGTGAGGACGAGCTGGTGAGAACGGCAACGATTGTAATGGTTAAAAAAGGTGTTGGGGATACATTAAGGAAAAGTTTTTTAGAACGGCCAATTGGAGAAATTTTGTACCGAAAAAAGAAAAATCCAATTACGCCATTTACGAACTAGCCAAGGACTCGACGCGGGTCGATGGGGGGGAGGGAGTGTTCTGTCATTTGCGATTGCCGCTTCTGTTGCTAGGGGGATTGGGTGTGGGATAAAAAGGACAACAAATCAGCGTATTCAGCAACAAAAAATCCTCTCTATTTTTGATTCTGTGAAAACTCGTGTGCCCTCTTGTTCATAATTCTGTTCTTGAACCAATATCCCAGAGTTTGGTAAGGCCCCGTTTTTTATATCCAAAGATTTATTTTCTACCTTAAAATAGTCTCAATATCTTAACCACAAATATATTAACTGAATATTGGACCATCTTTTCGTTTATCGTCAATATTAACGTCGACCCGTCTACCACTTACAGCTAGGGAAATATGAATGAAAACTAGAGAGTTCTGATCCGGATCCCATAACAATAAGGTTAGCACGATTTAGAAGTAGTTCGTTCATATGTTAAGTCTACCGCGGACTTCTAGAGATGTGGACTGCGAAAGGAAGTAAAAATTTCTTATCTCCTAAACTGTTCACTTTATACCAAATAAGCATTTATCCGACCGCAAGATAAGCCCAAAGTTATGTAGATAACACTACTTAAAATTCGAATTTTCGGGCTGCTCTTGAACAGCTACAAACAGCTTTTGACAATATAACTTTGACCCGAACCACTTTCCAAGTAAATTATATCAAAATGGCCTGCCTTTAATTGAAGAGATCTGCGTTTCTTATTTTATTACTATAATTGGAAAAGTGGCTTAGAGCTCCTATGACCAAGTATGGTATTCACAGCCCATATTCCTAGAAGTTAATAGGCATACCTAGGGACCCATCTATACTATAGAACTGTAGGGCTGCCCACGGGTCTACCATTGATTTATATTTGCGGTTTCAAATCAAAACACTCTCTTTCACTTTTAAGGCTTATCTTGACTCTAAACTAGAGTTAATAGGTCATTACTAAAGCTGTATTTTGTTTTGGGTTTAATGTTATTCAATTTCGTGTGGACGAACGTAAATCTTTCTCAACTGTAAGTTTTGTGCAAATTTCCCCTTCTAATTTGCTTCATCTTTAAGTACCCTATCTGCGTTTGCTTTAAATGCAAACACCGTGTTCAGTAAAGCATCTAGCTAGTAATTGGGCTGATGTCAGGCGCGTTTAAACTGTGGTTGCCATAAAATTAACATTTAGTCGCTTATCTTAAATCCGTTCAAATTCGGCGCCTCTTTCCGGTCCTTTCCCTGTCATTTCGGCCCTCTGTTGGCACGACCGGAGAAAGGCCCCCACGGAATATTTGAGTGGCTTCCGCAACGAGCACGTCAGTGACAACAGCAGTCTCAGCTACACTCTCAAGAGTATCCTCAGATACTTCATAACTGGCAAGCAAAGTGATATCTCTGAGATTTCTCCATAAATCAACCTTGTGTAGATGAGTAATCAGTTTGTGCTGCATGAAATTTAATGTGTTTCATGAATTGTGTTGGCGATGTGAATTTACTAACCGCAAACCCATGTTGAGTGCTCAAATTCGCGACCCAAGCCATCCGGATCCTCTTAATTCAATCTTGATCTCGCTTTGATAATATCTAATACACTTTCGAGGCAGCATGTCTAGTTCAGAGACTTCAGGAGAGCCGGCTTTAAGTTTCTCGTGTCGAGCTTATGCCAAGATGGCTTTGCATGCGGCCAAGTATCCGCATTGTGCCGTGAACGGTGTTCTCCTGGCGTCCAAAGCTCAGATCAAGAGCCTCTCCACATCATCTTCGTCGTCTTCTCCCAAAATGCTCGTGGTGGATGCCATCCCGTTGTCCCATCAATCCCGGGGTCTTTCGCCCATGCTGGAAATGGGCTTGGCCCTGACTGAGAGCCTGGCCGAACAGGAGGGTCTAGGGGTGGTGGGCGTGTATCATGTGAACGAGCTCTTTCACGACATTTCCGAGGATAGCTTCATGAAGGAGGTAGGCAAGAAGATTGCCGAGAACATGTCCTTCTCCCTAGTAGTCACGGTGGATAATCAGAAACTGAGTTTGGTCATGGAGAGTCACGCCCTGATTGTGCGCCAGTGCAGTGGCGATAAGCTCAAGGATGTGCAGGATATCATTTTGGAAGGGCCCACTTTGGAGGTTGTGAGCACATTGCTCCAGCGGAAGAATCAGGCCCTTCTGAATGATTTCGATAACCATTTAGATGACATGGGGTGTGACATTTTGAATCGAGATCTCAACTCCGTCATTCTTCAGTGTTTGGAACGACTGGATTAAAGAGTTCTTTAGGATTGAATTGACGTGCGAATGAAGACACGCGGATATGGATTGTGAAGCATTTTCACCATTATTATTCACCACTGCGACATGATTGATTATTCAGATATGGACAATTTCGTTTTCAATGCCGATTTCACTTTCGCCCCTTTTGCAATATTTTTTCAATTCCCCATAATCATCCCTTGTTCTACTATACCATAGAAAATAAAACTCATGATGTAGCAAAAGCTTTTTAATGTTCATGGTGTGCCAGGTGTGCGGATATACTACATGCAACTCTTTATGCACTAAATCTACTGCCATTCGAGGATTTTTTCTGCACAGGTTTAGCAATTAAAAGAGCTTATTTGGTTCCCAATCCCTGCCAAGTTGTCAGGAACACAACACCCAAAACCATTGGGTGTATTCAGGCTGCCCACAGGCCCTGACTGTTTCGGGGGTCTTAGGTTGGACCCAATGGGCAAATGACCAAGGCTATCAAGGATTACTGTTCTATAAAGCCCATGGCCAAGCAAAATTCAGATATCATGCAATGTGTTTAGATTCAATATGGAGATTTGTATGCATGACATCGGATGGTGGCATCTTCGACTTATGAATAGGACAAGCAATTCACCAAATTAAGCATCTGTAGCAACATACGCTTTATCAAATATCTCTCTTTTTATATACTTTCAAAGTGTTGCACACATTTCTATGTATTCGGTGTGATGAACAGAGCCTAATGTGAAGTTATAGGGACTGCTTGTTTAATAATGAGACATCTCGCGGCAAAAAAAGGAAAGACAGCGTTAGTAAACCCTCTGCTACCGTTTGTTCTTGTGTCATTGTAAAGAAACATAATCAAAAACCCTAGACTGAATTTGAAGTTGATGAGTTAAGAGTGATGTTTTCCAACTTTATAAGCTCTATCTTGAACAAACCATCAAGCAAGAAATCCTTGCAATTTTGAATGAGACATTCAGCAACATTGAAAATCCAAAAAAACTGTGGATTACTCATAGCATCAGTTCAGTAATCACAGAAGTTTGTTACTAGAGTTGATTCACTTTTTCAATGATGTCACATCGGTAGTGGCATATTGGGAAACCATTAGCTAGCCTCAAAATGTAACTGATTATTCCCACATCAAACTAGGGTCGTTTTTTTATTATTGATACGTTTGATGACTCATTGCTTTGGTAATTGGATAGTGTCTTTTTAAAACTAAGAATGGAAGTGATGTGATCAAATGAATTATTACAGTAGAATGTAGGGTACCAGAAAACCTCGTGTGATAGGCTGCGACACAATGCCATTAAAGTTCTTTATTGTTTGAACAACTCATACATCAAGTGTGATGATAAAGAGTATGGGCTAAAAAATTAGACTAGATTTCTTGGAAAAAGTCAATTCAGTTTTCTGTATAGTGGCATTATTTTTATTTGCAATTAAAACTCGCATCAGTAGTGATTTGGAAAATATTTAACTTTAAGATGTAAAACATTGAAATGAAATTTACTTCAAAAAAGGTGAAATATCTAAAGGCAAGCTCGATAGTCGAGAAAATTGAAAGGTTTTGATTCACAGATACTATAAATTGCTCATTTCGTTTTTTCACCAAGAAATTTCAAAAGTAGATGCGAAAATTGAGACTCTGTCCAACACATTTTCATGATTAATTTTTCAATTGAGTTAAAACAGTGTTATTACCAGGGCATTAGTAACGAAATTACAAGTAACAAAATTACAGTAATTCGTTCCTTTTTTCGAAAAAGGAATTGTAATTGATATGATAGAGTGTGATAGAGTACGCCCTGACAATCCCATTTTTCCGCATGGGGACGTATGTGTATATGTTAGAAATAACCTGCACATTAGTCATGTAAAAATGTCTAATGGAGAAGTAGAGGTCTTAGTTTGTCATATGCAAGGTCTTGATCTGTCCATTGTGACAATATATAGGCCCCCCTTTTGTTCAGTAAGCTCGTTCTTGTCAGCTCTCAAATTCATAGGAAATGAGTTGGACCAGTCAATTTGCTCAAAGGTTTTCTTTGTAGGGGACTTCAATTTTCCGGCTAGCGTTGTAGAGTGGGAGGCTAGTCCAG
>NC_081441.1:2957686-2977902 GCF_007210705.1 Tigriopus californicus | reverse complement strand
TCTACTCATCACTCTTATTTCACTATCTCACATAACCTCAGATCATTCATAAGAAATGCAATCACTTTTGTTTGTATCTGTCTTCACGTGATTTCAAAAGTTTTTAAATGAATCAGAAACAGTCTCGATTAATCCTTACTAACGTAACGGTATGTTTCCTTTTTTGGCCGATAGGGTTTGTTCAACTCTTACCTCACAGCCCCTAATGGGGACAGAACAATGATCCTTGAAAATTTCAATCAAATACTCGAATTCCATTCTGACAAGCAAAGGTAGCCATTTGCCCCATTCGGCATTTTGCAAATACTATTTGTCAATTAGTACTTACCTGCCTAAACGTTGATGCTAACGTCTGGTAAGTGAAATTGCACGATAGTGATAGCTAGCATGCAACTTTTGTAAAAGCGTTCAATTCCATGGCAATTTTAAATGAGGATTATGGAACAAATATTGAAGTCCCAAATAACTACAAATTACGACTTGCTATAAAGACTTTGGAGTATTTTTGGATGTTGCTCGTTCGCCATCAATGACCGCAATAAAAATGTACTTATTTGATTATAAAATCAACTGCCCCCTATTACAAAAAGCCATTTCTTTATGGAACTATTGAGGAAGGAAAATACTTGCTTATAATGACTAAGATACCTGTTATAATCTTTTAAACATATAATTCATTGTCAATTGCCACGAAGCTTGGCCAACCAAAAAGTTGGAAATTGGCCTGAAGAGTCCCTTCCTGAACGTAGCCAAGGATATCTAGATATACCTAAGTAGAAGTCGACTGACCGACCTATCGGTTGTCTGGGTCTCTTGGGAATTGATCACAAGCCGGTTCATGGTACTATTTCGCTAACCGAGTGATCTGTCATCCAATGATCCTTAAACTTATTTAGCATTGTTAGCGTAACCCGTAAAAGGTCGACAGTCTTTTTATATTTTTATTGATGGAGGTATGGTAAATGATAATGGAGGGTGTCAAAAATTTAAACCCTCCTCTATCTACATTATGTAGCGGAACTTACAATTCCGCCTCAAAACCAACTCATTCACAGCAGTTCTCATGTTCATTATTCTAGTAGTAATAGATCTGAATCAAACAAATTGAACTTATGTTCAAAAGATATTTAGATCACTTTTGCTCCTTTTTGGATGATCACTTCATTACTATCTACAATGTCGTTCCGTTTTGCGCTCCAATAGCTTAAAGAAACCGGTATTAGCCTCTAAAGCTTGTACCAATCACCAAAATCTGTTTGGCATGTTTAAGAGGATCAAGGCTTGAATCTCAGCCTTTACATGTGGTTTGAACCAAAAATACGTCGGATGTACCATGATAACAACAGGCAAATATTAAATTCACAACACCTTTCAAGGGACTCGGAACGTTTAGATTATATTCCTCAATCGATATAGCTTCCATAACTCTCTATTGTTCAACACATCCTTCACGGATATACATAGGGGGTATAATAGCCTTAAACCACGTAACTTAAAAGATAAATAAATCTGAGTATGAAACGTTGTTTTACGAATTTTCTAGCGTTTCCTGTCGTTTCGAGAGGTTTCTAAGCTTTCTCGGACATCGATATCTCTCAAGCAGGGTGACCAACGTACAGGAATAAGGCTGGAAAGTACACGTAAATCAACACTATCCCGAATGAATTTGATTCATTGGATATGTGGGTCTATATATCTGCCTTTTCTACTGGTATTTGGATTCAATGGTCAAACCTATTTCATGGTTGACCAACGTCCCAGGCAAGCCCTAATGGTGCTTGGTAACCCTGAGAGTTTAGGAGAAAAGAAATTTCTGGAGCCTGCCGACGTCAAGCGAAACACGGTTCAAAACAAATTTACGAGCGTTCTGAAATATCGAGAACCCTCGGGCTTCATCCTCTCCACATATATAAGCCGCTCTCCGGCCCTCTTTCCCACAGAATAATTCGAAGACTTCACATACTAATACAGTTTCAGAAGACTATTAAAAGCAACCAATATCTGCTAAGAAGACATAATGGCTAAAGCTATTGGTATTGATTTGGGAACTACCTACTCCTGTGTGGGAGTGTTTCAACATGGCAAAGTGGAAATCATCGCCAATGACCAAGGAAACCGTACCACACCATCTTATGTGGCCTTCACGGACACGGAACGCTTGATCGGCGATGCCGCCAAGAATCAGGTGGCCATGAACCCTTCCAATACGGTGTTTGACGCCAAGCGTCTGATCGGTCGTAAGTTTCAAGATCCTACCGTCCAAAGGGATATGAAACATTGGCCTTTCCACGTGGTGGAGATTGGGGGCAAACCCAAAATCCAAGTTGAATACAAATGCGAGCAGAAGACCTTCAACCCCGAGGAGATCTCTTCCATGGTATTGGTCAAAATGAGGGAAACCGCGGAAGCCTACTTAGGATCTTCCGTCAAGGACGCCGTGATTACGGTGCCAGCCTACTTCAATGACTCGCAACGTCAAGCAACCAAAGATGCGGGCGCCATTTCGGGATTGAATGTTCTACGAATCATCAACGAGCCCACGGCTGCCGCCATTGCCTACGGGTTGGATAAGAAGAAAGGAGCCAAAGAGAGCAATGTGCTCATATTTGATTTGGGAGGTGGAACCTTTGACGTGTCGATCTTGACCATTGAGGACGGGATATTCGAAGTCAAGTCCACTGCGGGTGATACCCACTTGGGCGGAGAGGATTTCGACAACCGATTGGTGGACCACTTTGTGAAGGAGTTTCAGCGTAAGCACAAGAAAGATATGAGCTCTAACAAGCGTGCCATTCGACGATTGCGAACCGCATGTGAACGGGCCAAGCGAACTCTGTCGGCGTCCGCTCAAGCTAACATCGAGATTGACTCGTTGTTTGAAGGCATCGATTTCTACACCTCGATCACGAGAGCGCGGTTTGAAGAACTCTGCGCTGACTTGTTCCGCGCCACCCTAGACCCCGTGGAGAAATCTCTACGCGATGCCAAGATGGACAAGTCCGCCATTCACGATATCGTGCTGGTCGGTGGTTCCACCCGTATCCCAAAGATCCAAAAACTGCTTCAAGAATTCTTCAACGGCAAGGAATTGAACAAGAGCATCAATCCGGATGAAGCCGTGGCGTACGGAGCTGCCGTGCAAGCGGCCATCCTCACCGGAGATACCTCTGAAGAAGTGGGCAGTCTGCTGCTTCTGGATGTGGCTCCTTTGTCTTTGGGCATTGAAACCGCAGGTGGAGTGATGACCTCGCTCATCAAGAGAAATACGACTGTGCCCACCAAGCAAACCCAAACGTTCACCACCTACTCGGACAACCAACCCGCCGTCACCATCCAAGTCTTTGAGGGTGAGCGGGCCATGACCAAAGACAATCATCTTCTGGGCAAATTCGACTTGACCGGCATCCCACCCGCTCCCAGAGGCGTGCCTCAGATCGAGGTCACTTTCGACATGGACGCTAACGGGATCTTGCATGTCTCCGCCATGGACAAGTCTTCCGGCAAGCAAGAGAAGATTGCCATCACCAACGACAAGGGGCGACTCTCCAAAGAAGAGATTGAGAAGATGGTCAATGAGGCCGAGCAATACAAGGCCGAGGACGACAAACAGAAGGAGAAGATCGCGGCCAAGAACAATTTGGAGTCCTACTGCTTCAATATGAAGAGTTCGATTGATGATGTAAAGTTCAAGGATAAGTTGAGTGACTCCGATCGTAAAACTATTACCCAGACGTGCGATGATGCGGTCCAATGGTTGGATGGGAATCAGCTGGCCGAGAAAGAGGAGTTTGAAGACAAGCTGAAAGAAGTGGAAAGGGTCTGCAACCCGATTATATCCAAATTGTACCAATCGGCGGGTGGAGCTGCCAATGGTGGTATGCCCGGTGGTATGCCGACTGGCAATGCTCAGGGTGGACCTACCGTGGAAGAGGTCGATTAGATAGAAATATGGTAGTGTCTGCTTACGCCTAATTGAAAATTCTAGTTTGTCAGAAATAGCTACTCCAAATCGCTCTTGTAACATACTCTCTGAATTGTTCGTTCGAGAAATAAACTATGAAACCTTTTAACTAGCTTTTTCTCATTACTATTAAGAGAAAGTACTTTCAACAACATAGGTACCGTTACATATTGAAAAACTCCTTCAACTTGTTCACAGTTCGCTCGACATAGGTCAAATCACGCTCTGCACTATCTTCCATGTCACTTAGGCTCGGTTTGTCGACTTTGCGACCACTCAACAAAAACTCAATCGACTCATCACTCTCCTTGTTCAGTTCAGCCCGTTCGCGTAGGCGTTCCTGATGTCTTCGGAGCCATCGGTCACTCACCGTTTCCCCAGTGAGCCAATGGATGGCCGACAAGCTGATACCCGCCATCAGTCCCAACATGACCCCGCTCAGCCCCATCCCCACCATGGCTCGGGGCCCCTCCATAAAAACGCAAGCCGCTCCCACCAAACCACCCGCCAAGGCATGATCTAACGGGTTGATCCGGTTTCGCATGGCCGTCAATGAGAGCGAGATAGCCGTGAAAGCCAAGGTCATGGCCCCAAACTTGAGGGCGTAGCGCATGAACCAACGCATCTGCGTCAAGACCACCCTATCCTGCATCTGTTGCTGGGCCTCAAACGGCGATCGAAACATTTCGTGTTGGTTACGCAAACGGAACTCCTTGAAGGCGTCAATGCCCTTGAAGACCCCGCCCACCGTGCCTGAGACCAGACTGACGGCCACGGTAGAGGATAGGACCAGTTCAAGCTCGGGACTGACTTGACCATACTCGTCCAGGCGCCACATCAAACCTAGGCGTTGACGCCAGGTCAAATCTGAGCGATGTTCGTATGCGGGTGACAGGTCCGGGTAAGCCTCAGGTTGGTCGAATCCGTGAACGGGCTGGGAGATACCTTGCTCTTCGCGGTCCTCCATCCATTGCAGGACCCCGCCCGAGCAGATCAGGCTCCCGGGCTGGGCGTAACGGGCTAACCGTAACATAAAGAGCGATGGGATCCAGAGGCAGATTTCACGGCGACAACATAGGGTGCGTTGCTTGTGTTTTAACGGGAATAGACTGGAGCTAAGGTCACGGAATGGCCGTCATTCCTATTGGACTGACAGCCACGAGGGTGGGTTTGCGATCAATACAGCTCTTGAATTCATATTGAATGTCACATGGAGCCAAGTTATTGTATGTGTTGTGTTTGATATCAATGAGATTGTGAACTGGTAATATTTGACGTGGAGGATTTGGCCACTCTTATCCATGGACCCGAGGTTTGTTATGATCCTAAAGAACAATGGACTTTTTCAGCAGCTGCCTCAGTGAGTTTTGAACAGCCAACGATGAGCTCATGATAGTGAGGTAGCTGAAATCCCTTTAACATTGTCCAAACAAAAGTAATCGTTGTGAGATGATAGCAACGATTTGGTGCTATTTCATTCGAACCTTAGAAATAGTTCCCATGAACGTATTGGGTGCATGTTCCAATGCGCCATCGCTCTGGGATTTACCTTCTATGATAGCTCTCTGAATCAAAACAAAGAGGAGAGAGAGTGCATCGCAGATTCGCTCTACTAAGCAATTCTATGGACATTGATGGGTGGTGTCGGTGGTGTTTCCTATTATCTTAGCAGCCGTTGACCCCATGGAGTCGCTGCCCGACAAGTTCTACTTTGTCGAGAGCTCGAGTCTGGAACTCAATGTGCGGGTCAAGATTTGCACCTTGGAAGGCTCGCTGTCCCGTTACAAACCCGAGCAAATTGCGCGAGATCCCATCCTCAAATATGCGGGTCGAAATCAGACCAAATATCCCGATCTCTTGGTCCAAGCCGTGATCACGGCCGGCGGACTCCCAGACGAACCACTCCACGTGCCCATCCTGACCTTTTACAAGCATTTCACGCGTCGCTGGGAGTGGAATCAGTGGCTGGAATTCCCCTTGAAATATTCGGATTTGCCCGTGGCCGCCAATCTGTGTTTGACCATACTCGATTGTGGCGGTGGGCGGACCCGAGAAGTGGTGGGCGGGACCACGTTGCCGTTGTTCGGCCAAGGGGGCGTGTTCCGCCAAGGGCAGTTTGATTTGCGGATTTGGAATGATCGCACGGCCGATGGGCGTGGCCCGGGCTGTGCCACACCCGGTCAAGACCTGCCCATCACCACCACGGCGACGGGGCAGACCGAAAAGAGCGATCTGCCTCGACTCACGGCCTTGGCCAAAAAACATCGGGCGGGCCGCATTCAGCCCGTGGATTGGCTGGATCGACTGACCTTTGCCGAGGTGGAACGGATCAATCAAAAGGAAAAGATGAGCTCTAATCTCCTGTTCCTCATGGTAGAGTTCCCTCAGCTGCACTGCCGTGATGTGGAGCAGGTGGCTGTGGTGTATTATGAGCCGCACCCGCGTTTCCCCGAGGACGCGCCGCACTTAGCGGCCAAGACCGATTTGGTGCGCTGTCCGGACTTTGACGTCGAGTTCGACAACATCGTCGAGGCCAAACACCATCGACTGGCTCGCTCAGCGCGCGCCGGTCAAGGCGACAAGGATCTCAAGCCCAATTCCGAGATCAAGACTCGGCTCAACGCCATCCTCAGCTACCCGACCACGCAAGCCTTGACCTCGTTTGAGCAGGATCTGATGTGGCGCTTCCGCCACTACCTCTCCAACGACAAGAGCGCGCTCGCCAAGTTCGTCAAGTGCATCAGTTGGACATCACGAATGGAGGCCAAGCAAGCCTTGGACCTGATCAATAAATGGGCTCCCATGGATGTGGAGGACGCCTTGGAACTCCTCGGGCCAGCCTTCAAGCACCCGGGATTGCGTCAATACGCTGTGAACCGGCTGCGGCAAGCCTCTGACGAAGACCTGCAATTGTACTTACTCCAGCTCGTCCAAGCCTTGAAATACGAGAAGATCAACGAGGTTTGGCTGGGACACGCTGAATCATCCGCCATGGAGTGCTCTCTCCCGCCCAACACGATCACCGTCACGGATCAAAGCTTGACCAATTCCGACCTTCAAGATGACATTGACGACGAAAGTAGCGACCAATTTCCTCCCGCTCAACCCCATCAGCAACAAGGGCAAGCCCCAGGCCCCTTCAATAGTACGACCGTGCCTGAGGGGGAATCCGATGAAAGCGATTTGGGATTAGCGGCCTTTCTCATTGATCGGGCTTGTAATCACTCGGCCATTGCCAACTATTTGTTCTGGTATCTCGTGATAGAGTGCGAAGACAAAGAAGGAGGCGAGGGCGTCAAGGAGGATGCGAAGATGCAAGAAATGTACCAGCTGGTTATGAAGAAGTTCATGTCCACATTGAGGAAAGGTCCCACCGAGTGGCGAGAGCGTCTCAACTTTCTGGAACGGCAACAAAAGTTCCTGGAGAAACTCGTGCTACTCATTAAGGCCGTGGCCCGAGAATCCGGGAATCGGAAGAAGAAAATTGAGCGCCTCCAAGCTCTCTTGGCCGATCCCGATGCCTTCCAGTTCAACTTTGTCCGATTTGACCCATTGGAATTGCCTCTGGATCCGAGTGTCCGAGTCAATGGGTTGGTTCCGGGTCAAGCCACGCTATTCAAGTCGTCCTTGATGCCTGCCCGTTTGAACTTTGTCACCGTGGAAGGCGAACAGTATGTGACCTTATTCAAGCACGGAGACGACCTTCGCCAAGATCAGCTCATCCTTCAGATCATCACCTTGATGAACCGGATCCTTCAGCAAGAGAATCTGGATCTGAAACTTACCCCCTACCGAGTGCTCGCCACCTCGTCCAAGCACGGATTCGTGCAATTTGTGAACTCCATGGCCATCGCGGATATCCTCAACACAGATGGAACCATTCAGAACTTCTTCAGGAAGCATAACCCCTCCGAAGGCAGTCCTTACGGCATTCAGCCCGAGGTCATGGACACATATGTTCGTAGCTGTGCCGGATATTGCGTCATCACCTATCTGCTCGGAGTAGGGGACCGACATTTGGACAATCTCCTACTGACCAAGGCCGGCAAGCTGTTTCACATCGACTTTGGATACATCCTCGGCCGCGATCCAAAGGTGATGCCGTCGCCCATGAAGTTGAGCAAAGAGATGATCGACGCGTTTGGCGGGATGAATTCCGAGCCTTACCAAGACTTCCGAACCCAGTGCTACACGGCTTTCTTGAGTCTGCGACGTTACTCGAACCTCATCTTAAACTTGTTCTCGCTCATGGTGGACGCGTCTGTGCCGGATATCGCCTTGGAGCCGGACAAAACCGGACCGTGCTCAAGGTGCAAGATAAGTTCCGATTGGACCTGAATGACGAGGGGGCGGTTCGGTTCATGCAGACCCCTAATTGACGTGTCCGCCTCCGCTGTGATGCCCGCCCTCGTCGACCGATTTCACAAATTGGCTCAATTCTGGCGGAATTAGCCCTGAACTTACATGCAGCACGATCATGATTGTCTGTCCGTAATTTGTTTGTCATATCTATTTTAGGAAACATACCAGTCCATTCAGAGCCGGCTAGGGCAATCGTCTTTTGTTACGTCCATTTTCTATTGATTAATCAATCGACATGACTCGAAACTGAAATACAAAAAAAGTAATAATCATGGCCTGCTTGCCAAAAGAAGTCAGTCGCCAATCCAAAAATATTACAAATATTACCCCTTTCACTTAATACTTTGCATTTCTTTGGAAGGTTATAAGAATCTTGTTTTTCCGTTTGGAAAACTTATTCTAAAGTTGGTCGGTCACTCTATACTCATTGGGCATGTTTCAATCAAGGAGTGATTTCCAAAATGAAACTAATTCGCTCGTAGCTTTGGTATTCTTTATATCGTTAGGTCGTTATCAAGGTGTATTTGATCTTCAATGATGTGGAACCCGCTATAAAAGCCCAATTTCTCGAGGTCTTCCACGTAGGACGAGTTCATCCGGGTGAGTGTGGTTCGATCGCACGCTACAGACGGTTTCCGTTTTAAGTTGGCATGGAAACCAATTTTCGTAATATGCCACTTGTCTTTGTGATTCTTACCCAGGTCAACCATCACCGACTTGACTTGTGCAGCATCCTGGACTTCAATTAAAGCTGTTGCTCCGTAAAACAATGAACCTGAGCCTTCGCTCCTACCTCACCTTTGATCACCTCTTTCAATGTGTTTTGAAACTCTTGAATCGAGGAGAAGCTATTATTAGCCTTAACTCGGACATGGATCAATCGCTTTTCCACATTCTTCAATAATATTCGCGTGGCTTTGGCTTGAGTTATTTGATGTCTAGCTCCAATATCCGCATCCACCACGGATTTGGCATGAAGAAAATCCAAAATCGGATTCGGAAGGATATTCTTGAAGTGAAAGTATAATAGCACAAAATCCTCAAGTTTGTTCTGGTGGGAGAGCCCGAAATCAGCCAAGAGATCCTTGATCGTCGGATCAGGACATTTGAAGACACTTTGCCCATGCTTACACATCTGCACAGCCCGATATGCACTTGTCAATTCGAAGAAGTTCCTGGGCAACAAGCCCGAGTTTCGGAAACATTTGCGGACGACTTCATGGACTGAATTCGTGTTAAAATCGGCTCACGATCTTCACCACACGATACTGGCCAAAAGCTCGGCCAATTGGCCATCTTGTATGGTTTCCTCCGTGAGAGAGAGTTTTACCGTGGGATATTGGCCCACAAAGAGCTCCAAGCTAAGAAGGCTGTGATCGCCTCTTGTTTCAACGAGATATCCAGAGCAATAGGACAACCGGTTTGGATGATCATGTCCACGAGATTGGGAGAGTTGTCCGTATCAATGTTCCATCCGTTCAAGTTGAGAAACGGGCTTTCTCGGTGGAGTCCAATTGAGAGACATGGACCCTTTCGACGAGGGTGGGATCACCAAACCAACTTTCAATTGAGGAAAATCCGAACAGTCGGCTTGATCTTGAATCTTGGAGCGGAGAGTTTTGTATTAGATATAGGCACTCGTTCTATTTTGGGCCAAAACATGAGCCGACCGGTTAGAGTCGGAGAAAAGTACGGTTTTGTAGCCGTCCATTCCTCTTAGATAGTCGTAAATGTGCCCTTATTCCATATGGGTCCAATGTTTTGGATGAAGATCCCAGATTGATTGGACGAACCTCGCCGCCAGAGCACGTCGGAACCGGTATAATTTGTTGTCAATGGCGCGGAGCATCTCGTTTTCACACATGGATTGGAACATGGCCAATAATCCGGTCGATTTGGGATTCGTAGATGTGATATAGATCCAAGAGTGGGTCCACATCCAAGCTGAATAGAGCAACAGATCTTCATCCAAGGTTTCTGAAGATAGACGGAAGAATCGCGCCAAAGTAAGTCCGTCATGGAGTCCTTCAAGGGATTGATCTGTAACCCATTTGCTAGACACACACGATTAAACGAGAGCGAATCGGCAAGCGCGAAACGCCGTGATTCTGATATTGCCACCACTTTGTGAGCCATGGCCGTATCCAAAAAGACCCCACATGTTGATTCCGGAATCGATGGATGGCCAGACAATCCATAGTTGAACCATGCATCACCTGAAAAGAGATTGGAATTCAAACTTTGGAACATGGCATCAAGTAACATGATGGTACGGACCAACATTCTTCGGTAACTTAAACTGAAACATTCTAAGACGTTCTCAAATACATAGCGTGTTTACATTCATTCTTTTACCTTGATTATGTTTGCGTTTTCAAGCAAATTTTTCAATTGGCCTGTACCAAGAGATCCGGATTTCGTGTGTTCGGAACAGATAGATGGACTTGTCCCACGCTCGGACTTGGATCAGTCCCAAAGGGTGAAAATGGATGCCTTCCATGTCCAATCCGATGGGTTGTCAACTTTTTGCAAATGTTCCATGACTTGGACACATTCTTGGGTTGAATCTATCACTCTGGTTCGATCTAGGAGGCTTTGCTTTAAATCGGGATCCACTTGAATGGGTGCGTTCGATTGGACACAAAAAACGCCTTCGAGCCAAATGGCCGTTCCAAACGAAGGCTTGATTCCTCTTGGAAACGCCATAGCGCGAACTGTTCCACGCCAAGCAACCATTTCCCTTGAGAGGCTAGATTACTCCAAAAATGACAAACGCATCATGGGTACTCATGACTTTAACTGTCTACAACAGAATTTGGGCACAACAGCTGCTTGGTGACCAGAAAAATTAACAATTAGAGAGCCAAACTATCACCATAAAATTTGGATTGATTATGATCTGCAGATTCTAATTCCTACCAGGCACTTCGTCTGTTGAAGTTAAGATTTAACTAAATTACATTTTTTAATTGTGCAAACCATCAGAGTAAGTAAAAATGGTTGTGAAAGTGTTCTTTGTAATCACCTCATTTTTGAGCAATGATAAACTCAATATTTTCATCTTTGAACAAAGTATTGTTACTCTTTGGAGTGATTATATTCATGACAATATCTTGAGATAATGCCAACTATGTTTCTTAAATTTGGCATTCTAATTAACATTACAACACTAAGGAAACAAAACATCAGGCAAAGATGAAAAACTAACCAGCCCTAATTCAAAACATTGACTTGCAAAGAAGATCCATCCTGCTTTCACTTACAATTTTAATGTGCTTCTCGCTTCAGGGCCTGTTTTTGATGAATATGATGACATCTTATGAATTGAAGAAAAAAAACCAAATACTCTAATTAGGTGAGGTAACATTATAAGCTCCTAGTCTTCTTAGAGAAGGTTAGTGCGTATTTTTTTCTAGAAACAGAGGACAATTCTTCATTGATGAAAAGAGGAGCTAAAAAAGGGCCTATGTATTCCTTTGAGGAAGAAAACAGGATTTTAAATTTCAACGAAAAAAAATGAAAGAGAAAGAAGGATCTGGATTATGCTTTTCCGTATAGCACCGCACACCGCTGCTCCTACATGGTGAGTGAGTAATCTTACTGCTGGTCACTCACTAGCTTTACAAGGTAAACAAATTTTGTTGTAGACAGCCAAAGTCCATGAGTACCCGATCATGGATATTCGATCCCAGGAGGAGGTCATAATAAAGGTTCCAGGAGCCTGAGGGCACTACATAATGCATTAATTTGAACCCGGTATCAAAGTGTTTGGTTTGTTTGAGCCGATCGGGGTAATGAAAATTAGAAATTAAACATTTCTAACGCAACCTATAAATTTGTGGAACCTTGAACACTGCCCTCAAAGTAATCGGTCTATGGAAAGAGAACACCGTTTCGCTTGTTATTGCTTTCAAATAAATAGGATAACTGTGGCTTAGTATATAGAGTACTTCCATCCTTTTTTATTTTTGATGTTCCAAACATTGAATGAATAAAATATATCGGATAGATAAAAAGCAGCTTTTGGCCAGGTTTTCCGATAAATGTATTTGCGACAAATTGTAATACGTCCCATGCATATTTACTCCTGTTGGAAGTTAAAAGAGCCCTAATCCTGAACGAACAACACGTTCTGTTGTGTGGAACAAAAATTAAGATTACTTTGTAATTTAAAAAGCATATAAGAATTACAGTCTTAGAAAATGTATTTCTTTCGTGAATGACTAAATTCTCGATTTTCGGAAAGTTTTTTAATTGTGTTAATGAACTTTCCTTCAACACATTGCAAGTGCTGTTGAACTGAAATGGCAAACCACATGTATCTCGCCATGGTGCTGATAAGTGTATTTGAGGGTGGTTAAGGCATTGAAATCTAAGGAATCGTTGATGTATCCCTTAATTGGAACAAATCAAGATATGCAAAACACAAACCACCAAAGTATACATAGGATTTCTATAAAACCCATTTCAATCACAAATGCTGATATGTCTCTTGCACAGACTAAGAGTAACACCTATTACTCCTTACTTTATCCTCTTTTAATTGATCGTTTCGGCCTTGAAGATTAATGAAGGGGTTGCCAAATCTTGGAACGAAATTCCTTCCAACAAATCTCAATTTTTTTCCTTAACGTTCCATCTAAAAACGAAAGGGAAAGGCTCATTGTATACCGACCATTGGGCGCTTTGATGGTACTCCCATCTCAATCAATACTCCCATAGGAGTCGTTATGTAAGAAATTTGCCAACCATCATTACGCCGGCAGCCATTCTTCCGTCAACCCTCCTCCACATTTGCAAAAACCAACGCCTTAATGCATTTTCTCAACGCACCAAAGTAAGAATCATTAGCGATTGACTCCACCAGGATTCTCAATCCTCATGGCAAAGATGGTTGTGCTGCCGTGACAAATTGAAAGATTTCGATATTATTCCACACAGAATGAACGTGGACTGTTGTACAGGAGGAGGAGGGGTAGAGTTGCGTTTTTTTACCGCCAATGATGCCTGAGACATGATAAATTGGACCTATCCTCATGTCATCCCTAATGGTAAGGTCGTGTTGTTTTTCAGAGCAAGCTAGAAATGAAGAAAAAAAAAACTTTCAGACTTCTCCTAAGTTTTCATGATGGAGAGGAAGGGGGTATCTTCGAGCATGTACATGAGCTTGTTCTCCAGATCCCCAAGTTTTCTTCCTGGTTGATTCACAGACGTATACAGAGCTCCCTACACACATGCACATTCATACAGTCAAGCATTTGTAAAAAGAATTGTAGCCTGACCTGGAGCGCCCTCTGGCCCATCCCTTGGCTCGCGGCGGATTTCTAAAGCCGCGCACGCCTTGCTCACGGTTGTGCCTCGTTCCCCAGCAAGACAGGACAGAACCTACTCGCGCTCCCAATGTCTTGAAAGCGCTCTCGCTCTCCCGTCCGTTCCTGTCCATTTTATGTAATGCGGCAATGGCCGTGCTTTGACGAAAAAGCGACTTGAGAAGAGCTTGCTGCCTGAATGTGGAGCCTTCCTTAGTGAGTGAGAGTGTCAGAGAGCAATCGGAGTGGCTGAATCGTCTGCAGATCCATTTTTCCGTTGAACTAGCCTGAATGTGTGGAGTGGTCGACTGTACTTGGATGGTTTTGTGGTGCCTGCCAGTGTTGTGACTTGCCGTGGTGCTGCTTAAACCTGTCTTCCCACCCTCGGTTGAGTGCGTCGCGTCCCTGCCTGGATCCTCATTTTAGTGGCTTGACTGTGAAGGAGAAAGAAAACAACAGACAGAGAGAGACACAGAGACAGAGATTCCATTCCACAGTTTTGGGTGGCACATGAAAATCCCCTGATTCATACCCTGTTCCACTTCAGGAAAAGTGTCCGAGGGTGATTGTCACAAGTGTTCCAGTTTTCAGCGACCAAATAGAGTGTGAACTTTGTCAGTTCTTCTACAATCCCGTGAGTTTGGCATACAAGAGCAACAGAGCACAGCAGGTGAGGGAGGATTTTGAATAAGATTGCCGGTTTCAAACAAGAACACAAGGCCATCAAACAATCAGCCTTGCCACCTTTTCTACATCATCGAAGGTAAGACCCACTGTCAACACCATCACACTAGACCCTTCCCGTTTCACTTTTCTGACAAAGTTGCTAGTTGAATAGAGTTTTGAAAACTCCCAAATGATCATGGGCGGTTACATTCGATCTCATCAAGGCAGGAGTACGTACCACCAACTCAGCTGAACGGACAAGGTACGGAGAAGCTACTCGCTGGCTACCTGGCTTGAAGTTTGAGACTTTTGAGGGACCTACTACTAACTAGAGTGCTTGATACTGCTTATGGTGGTGCCTCTCCTCGAACGTGTGAGTCTGTCAGTATCTACAAACTGGCACCTACGAGTACGAGTAGAGAAGCATGGAGGATGCTTGTTATGATGGCCAGGGCAGTGACAAAATGATGCACCTGAAAAGTGTTTCTACCCCTTCGATGAACCCCGTGGATCAGGATCATATTGAGGTTTCTGGAACAACGACCGATTATCATTGCAATAATACTTGATCCTTCAATAAATCAGAATGAGCCTTGAAGGGCTTCTCTCTTGCCACGATACCTGGTCATGTCTGGGTTTGGAGAACCGCTTCCTTAACACACCACTGCCTGGTTTTAGTCCGAATCCAAGGAGTGAAATGACGTTTCATGAGCAAATTGGAACTTGGAATAAGGCACGTTTGATCGGTTGGTAGATGGAACTCATATTTCTTCCCACTTAGGCACATTTGTCACGCATGACACATGAGATGCAAGTCAGTAGATATGAATACCACGAAAAAAAGAGCCTACCTGGCACACATGGGTGGATCTCGTTACTCAAAAGCTAATTCCAAGGCAAGGCAACTTTTTGTCCTTATCCGTCTCAACTAGAGCCAAAAAATAGTGAAGATGTTTCATTCCTGATCTGTCTCGTTTTTGTAATCCAGGAAATTATGTTGGATAAAAGGGAAAAAACTTGAGGAAAGCCGAGGTGGTCGCATTCTTGATGTTGTGTCAGACACCTCATACTCACACGAAAGTCTAGACTGAACCCTTGTTCAACAATCGAAAATGTCTTCGATCCATTGAGTAAGGTTCCATTAAGACAAAGGCGTAAATGTTGAGGATGATGGCCTCAATTTGGGTGAGAATGAGAACGGAAATGCAACCTTGAGGCATGGAAAACGATGACGAATCGTTCGTTGCATTTGGTTGCCAACGAGAAACTGTTGCATTTTAGCAATAACAGAATGCAAGCACACGTGTTCCATTAAGGGAGATTCTAATTGGGATTCGCCTTGTTTTATGAGGGATTGGATTTAGTTTTGCCCATGATATCATGAGGTCTTGCTCAGTTTTTCATTTTTATACCTATCGTTGTGTTCCATCTTGTTTTCTAGAGCCTCACAATGAAAGAGTCGTCATGTTGGATAAACTTATCCTTGTGGCTCAGAGAGAGGCCTTGTCTTGGCGACTAGATCGCATGCAAATGCATTCTTATCTTGACTAGGCCTCAATTTCATCTCTTGATAACTACCAAAAATGGCAGATCTTGAACCTCAAGATGGATTGATCATGACTTCAGAAACTTTCACTCTTCTCGCTGAACGGCTTGAAATTCATATTTCGTCGGTCACGCAGAGTTCAAAACTGGAGTATGGTAGTCCAAATCCATTGGCTTTTCGATTCGATTTCCAAAGAATATTTCATATTACATTACAATGACTGATATTGGCCTGGACAAGCCGTAACTCTTTCTGTATCGATAGGAAGGAGAGGTTGGGGGGGGGGCACCTCCAAGCTCATCAACATTCGAAAAGACCCCATATGTCTGGAATTTGTAAGTAGCTTCTCAATCCTCGACGATGAGTCAAAGGGGTTCTGGGCGAGCTCTCCAACAAGGTTATGATAATTAACCCAGAGATCCCTGAAGAACTGCAAGAAAGAAGCAAAACCCCTGCTCTTCTCTTCCAATAGCCTTTGCCCAATGATGAGAGCCCAGTGGATTGAGCAATGGAAACTCAATACCTGTTTTCAACCGCAATTTGTGGAGGGAGCAATTTGATATCAGAGAATGAAATCCGAGGGGAAATTTCATTACCTTTGGTCCGAAAAACAAGAAGTATATGTAGTTGTTTTTTTTGAATGATTGCCCATCCGTGGCTCTCCATCGAGAGTGTCACCAATACTTGAAACTACGTGGAGGAAATCCGATGGGATGTCGCAAATGGCATAACAATAATCAAATCTGCTTTGAGAAAATGAATGTGCTTATTGTCAAATCTCGAGTCTCGAGATTAGAGCGGAAGACATGCTCATACCTGACCGCAACGGTGCATCATTTGCAGAACTGGTTTTGCACTTTGCGAGGTTGAAGAGCGACTCCGCCCTATGGCTTGATTTGTTCAAATCCTGGATGGAGATCATAGCTCATTTTTGGAAGGCATTAACATCACACCGCCCTTTGTTTCTGTGGAAATGTTGCATTGCTTGCTTGGATATGCAAATCCAAGTTCCGCGCGTCCATGTGGATAATATTTCTCTCGATTACTTTCAAGTCTCTCTCAGAACTGTTTATCTCTCTCTCTTTCGTTCTTCGCATCTACTGTTGCGTTTTTACTCGATTTTTCCTGCCTTTTCTGAGATGATACGTACATATGCATGAGGCATCAATGATAGCTAACAAGATCTTTCCCCTGTGTAGGTCTGGGTTGTAATCTGACAAGAAAAAGAGGACACAATTACCTCGAAATGACAGCATTTCCTCTCAGATCTGGTCTCATTGTGGGTATCTGAAAGATTGGCCGCATTTCTGGCAAGACAGATTGACAGATTGTCAGATTTTTGGTATACCGTCGCTGAAAAGCCAGGTCTTCTATTATGCTATAAGCTGGAGGGTGGAAATACTTAAATGCTCTTGGAACGATCGCCATAAAACCTTGCTTTGTCGCTTGAACTCTTCGTGAGCTTTGAATGGTCTGAGGATCCTGTGACCTACATAACGATGCTCAAGCTAGAGCTATTTCATATCCAATCATACATCAGTGGCAACCCTGAGAGAAACGATGAGAAGTTGGAAGATGGGATAATCTTTCCTGCAGAGGACATGTGCCTTTGTGTCTCAAGAGAGTTCTAGAGAACGCTCAACATTATCTGCGTTGGAACAAGAAACCAGGAACCTTCAAGTGCGACCGACCTCGAGATACGCCAACCAATACCCTGGAGGATTAAGGATATAGTCGTCGTCCTCCTACAATGATGATAATCATAACGCGTTTTGACGCCATTTCGCGCTTCAATGGCCGATTGGGTTCGAGCTCGAGTTCTCGTTAGCCCTACTTTGTGGCCCTTGGTCCTGATTCCCGAGATGAAGTAAGGGATACTTCCAGGGGGTCCTGAACTCAGTAGGCTTGAAGTGGATATGTTCTGGCCATATTCCCCTTCAAAATGGCCATTTTGTGCATATGTTTTGAAAGAGGGTTAACTTTGAAGTGTGGATTATCTGTATAACTTGAAAGTGACGTAATGCAGCTTCATATGGGAGGAGGAGAAATGTTTCATAGACCCGATCTTGGGTAGACCAAGCTAACCACGATATGGTGATGGATGATGATGATGATGGCTTTTTCCCTTTGCACAGCTTCTTTGAAAAAAAAAAGAGCGAAAACAATTTATGAGCCAAGAGTCAAAGAAAATGCGCCTCCGTCGTATTGAACATATTCGGGTGTTTATTAAATAGAGCCATTCCCCGTGTTTTCGTCTCCCTCCGACCATTATTATCGTTCCATGTAAACAAACCATAAATCACGTTGAATACGAATAATAGATGGGGTGCACGATTTTTCCCAATGAAATGTTCATGTGCTTGGTTTCACTCCCCCAAAGAAAGCCATAAATTTGGAGAAAAAAAATAGTCGCAACACACCATCAATTGGAGGGAAGGAAGTTGCTTGGAATCCTCTGCTCAATTTTGTCACTTCGGTTCATTCTAATTCGCGAATAGTGGGAACTTGGTGAACTCTAAAGTTTATTCTTTGATGCCGGGCAAGTGAGTCGGTCGTTGTGCCTGGATTGACTTCAAGCCTCGTCAAAGCTAATCATATCACAGGCTATTGGAAGAAAATTGGCAAAACTTTTCCCCCACGCGCCCTGTTCTTTTGTACATTTAGACGGAGGAACATCGCTCGTCGAATTAGCACTAGATCTATACCAAATCTGGCAAGTTGCGGAGATTTCCCTTTAGTGCGTGGGAAAGGCCAACCGTGCACTCTCAATAGGTCCCATGCACAAATGTGAATCTATTTGAGTTGTCTTAAGCCCCAGGTTCGGCTTTAACGGTGTTTTCAGAATAAACATTCACTAGTCAGGTGTTTGCAGAGGGCGTGGATCTTCCTGTGACAACATGATGGCAAAGTTTGGTACAGGAATAGGACCCTCGAACCGCGAACCCTCGAACCCTCAAAAACACACATGAATGCGATCCGAGATCCTTAATTAAAAACTGTGAATTCAGTCTTAATTTTGGGCCGTGTGAAGACGTTTCGTCATTGGAGGTGCTAAAATGCGACCAACCTGATCCCTGCTTTAGGTAAGACAAGCCTCCTCGAATTGGAGAAAAGGCCATCCATTTATTATGAAGGCTGCGATGCGGGGAGAGAAGTTTCAGACAGTGCCCATAAGGGTTGAGATCCGCCAAGAAACTTTCCTCTATCAACCCTTGGAGGGTTGATTGGGTTGTTAATCGAATTCTCACGAATTCACCCTACCACATGCATTCAAGCCACGAATCCAATCGACTTTCGTCGCCAGGACCCTTCTTCTTCTAATCATCCGTTCGTCAAACCTTCTGGGCATTCACTAACAAGCAAAGATCATATTCAATGTTCTTGGACAGAGGAGTAAAAAGAAATGACGATTTGAGTTGGTTCACTTTCCATCGCATGGAAAGACCATCTCTTTCCATTATCTCTTGCTCGCTTTCATTGCCCACTTATGTTAGGAGATGATGAGTCTTTTATTGAACTTTCATGATCTAACGGGTTTCTTGGGGGTCCATTGTTCCCCACATGGTCGCTCGATTGAAGCACGGAAAAGCCAGAAAAGTAATTCTTCGCACCCAAACCAATCACAGATCCAGCAATTTTTGAGCCTTTTTCACGACGATCCGCAAAAAAAAGCCTCTAATGAAAATGGTCTCACTTTGAAAACAAAGGTTTGGAAAGGAAAAGGCGTCAAAAAAAAAGTTGAGCAAACTGATTACTATTTAGCCCGATACTCGTCGACCAACTCAACTCCCCTTCTTCTCTTCAGGCGTTGGAACTTTTTTATTGCCCTTTCGAGTAGGATTTGTTAAAATGGGGTGGGTCTCCATCTCATCATCTGCCAATGGTCCATAACCCAATGCGTTATTTCACATTTACGCCAGGTAGAGGAAGTGGGCCACTTTTGAAGAGCGCTTCAGTATAATTTCGCGAAATAAGGCTATGGACCAAGCTTAGCTTCGTAAGTACGAAAAAAAAAAGGCTGGCCAAGCAAGCACTGTCACTGAACCAGGGTTCTCGAGAAATGGAAACGCATGAGCTCTTGTGCGCCCAAATCGGAAATGACCCTAGGCGAGCCAAAAAATTCGAATCGGCCAATGATTTTGCGTCTGTTTTCCGGGAACGATGTGGGGATATTTTTTTTCCAATCTTTTTTTTTCTGGGATATTTTTTTTCCAAAGAAACTGGTTTTTTCCTGGGAAATGGGGCCATGGCAACATTGTGTAAAAAAACAGAGCAGGCTTAATTACTATCGATATAACGAATCCGAAACTTTCTCTTTTTCCGAGTTATCGATAATCAAGCCGCCGCCCAAGCACTAGCCATCTATCTCTCC
>NC_081441.1:2927935-2957635 GCF_007210705.1 Tigriopus californicus | reverse complement strand
GAGGCACGGAAGATTGCTACATAAACTGCTCTTGCCTTGCCTTGAACGCAATTTCTTTTCCGGACATTATGTGACCCGAGGCACTAATTTAAAATAAGATTTTGATAGAATTAGTTGAAAACAACACAAACGCATTATAATTCAATAACAAGGAATTGGCCCAATCGGCCATTATTTGGTAGAGGCTGAATGACAAAGCGCCCTCTCAAGTGCAGAACGTAAAACATATTTCGTGCAACGTAAGGGGGCTATGGGCCAGATTTGGAAGCGCCAAACTCATGAAAAAATAGCGTTCCTCACCAACGGTTGCTTTTAACGGGAGTCAAAGGTTTATATCTAAACGGGTTTGGGCTCTTTGACATTTATCTGAGATCTATAAACCGATGCTGAAGAGCAGGACGCGAGAGACAATATTTGACAAAAGGCACAAATAAGTAGTGTTGGAGCAAATCGGGCAAAATGTGGGACTGACTGGAGGGTTTTGTTTTTCTTTCACTTCTTACCCAACTCCCCGATAATGGACTCAAGTCCTGCGGATCACTTGTCTTATATTAGTGGACTCATTTCTAATCGAAAAAAATCAAGTGGTTACACCAACAAAAACAGAACCCTTCATTCCTGCTACAAAACTATTGGTTTTGGTCCTTGAAGGATCCTTGGTGACATACATGATGTCAAGTGGGTGATAGGATAAGTCGTTCATAACAATGATCTCAAAAACAACGAGACAAAAGAAAGAAAATAGCTTTGTCAGGATTTAGTTTTTGTAATACGGATCCGCTTTTCGATTCTAACCTGGCATGATATGAGCAGAAAAACCGAGTCGAAATGTATTCAAGTGTTTTGAATACGTGAGTCATGTGTCAAAATGTACCATAATACGTGATGCTCCACAAGCCATCGCCAAGGTAAACCGTCTCAGTTTAGGCTCTTTTAGCTTTTAGTTTTAAATTAATTAATCTAGCAAGTGGACTGATTTCCACTCACCAAGCCACGCCATGGATGAGGAGAGTGATGGCCTCGTAGCTACCTTGAGTCCAATATGTGGTTTTTGATCTATCGGCAGGAACATGTGCGTGTTTACGTAGAGGAGAAATTGATTATTTTCGAGAGTCCATCAAAAATCTCTGATTGCCACTGTCATGAGAATTGTGTAATCACAGGCTCTTCGAAGTTCTCAAAAAATCACCAAACAATTGAAAGATCACGTTTTTCATGTTGGAATGGCCGTTTTAAGCCACTCATTAGCACATATTTCTCGTTAGTACTCTTCTCTTGTTTTTTCTTATGATGGTATGACGTTATGACGAATAACGAACTAGATTGGGCCAACTAGACTTACGTGTTGCGTTGATGTGGAATAAGGATTTTTGTGTCTATGTTGAATGGTGTTAGGGGATCAACAGTGCTTACCTATTCTCTACAAATGAAATGCACCCTTAGTACGTAGAGGCATGGAAGGCTCCACCCTGGACACTATTGATGGGTTTTGTTGGAAGAGAACGTGAAAACCCGCCTATTCCAACGTAACGCAAAACGTTCAGGTTGAGCCAAAGCAACCCAGGTTTTCACGGAAGGTAAATCAGGACTTTTCCCGTTTTCTTTGGCCGTGTGACGTTGCAAATAAGGGCCCTTATTGACTTATCAGGTCTATGTAACAGTTGAAAGGATGACCTTTGTTACCCGTGATAATGGATACTGTGGACATCCCACGGTCGCTCTCCCTCATTGCCCCAACTTAGGCCAATGAACCAAATCGTTCGAATTAATGAAAAGCAGCTATTTTATTCAATTGCGGGGCATCCGTTGTGGGGAGTTTATAAAAGTGAGGCTTGAAGAAAGTCAACAAGATCAAGACACCTTGAATGTGTTCGCTATTTGGGTGATTTTGGGTACTTTGGTGTAGTATTCTATGGATTTGGTTACTCTCTAGTCTCGCCGTTATTTTCTGTGCTTCTGCTGTTCCCAATAATCACTCGTATCTCAGTTCTTCATCTGGAGACATCATTCGGCTTTATTGTCCACATCCTGATCTTTATTACGCCCACATAACTGGGTTGATTTACTTGGACTTTCCGTCGATATCTGAATAAACTTCTTGAATTGCTCTAAATTCAAACGAAAAAGCAAGAAAAAAAACCACCGGAGCAACAATCTACATGACACTGCCTCCCCTTTTAAAAATAGTCGTCGGCTAGATTAAAGCACGTATTGTCACCTAAAATGGTTCCAATTACTTTCCATTGATATAAAATTTGTGGCTGGAAACTTAGTTTCCGGCCTCTCGTGAACACAGCGGCACAAAATTGTAAACGAAAAAGAAAGAAGCGAGAAAAATTCAAAACAAGGTCTGTAAATTGTTGGCAAATGCCTTTTAGCATTTTGCTCATAGAAATGGGGAAGAAAGCGTGATAGATCAAGGTAAAACGAATTATCACATTTGAAAAGTCATTGCAATTGCACAAGTTTGAAGAGAAAAGTAGCTGCAATTGTAGTTGGTAACATTTCAAACCAATGATGGCAAAATCGACTTTGAAGGAATTTCTGCCACTTTCTGCCACCATTTTCTGCCATGTGGACAAAAATGGCTTTTAATGATTTTTCACCCCTCTTTCAAACCCATGTTCTCGTAATTATACTTGATTTCACTTATCAAGTAATTAACAGAGGTCATCAGTCACAGGCTTTGAGTAAAAGAATCTCGCTCATTGTGTTAAAAATGTAGTGTATGGTGCATTCTTTCCATGAGCCTTTTTAAAACGAACTCCAACTCCATCTTCATCACTATTTTTTGAACAAGACCAAAAGACCAAAAAGGCTGAAATTGTGTTCTTGAAATCATTCTCTGTTCTTCATTTTCACACAAAGCTCGCTCACATGAACACCAAAATATTTTACTTAATCTACATGTTCGAAACTATGAAGTCGGTCAAAATAAAAGAAAAACAAATCAACCAGAATAATCACTTCATAGTTCATAAAAGTGGCAAAAACATAGAATCGGGCTTTTGACCCCAACTCTTCTAATCAATACAAATAACGATCTCGGCTCCGTTGCCGTTCTCTCTCTTGTCGGCGCCTAATGTAATGAGAAGTTCATCGGTAGAGAAATCGCGGATCTTGTCTTCTGTATTGTGCCACAATATTGCACGCTATTTGTACGCGCATCTCGGTCATCGGAGTCACTATTGTCATTTCTTTGCTGTTCATCGTTCACATCGAAAAATTAAATAATCAGCGCAAGACCTCACTCTTCGGTTCTTCGAACTGGAAATCTTTTTCTTTAACGGTCACCGTTCCATTTACATTAGCCCCAAACTGAAATGACATGAATTAAATGGAAGCGAAACAGAAAAAGAATGAATAAATGAGCGTAAAAGTATTAAAGGAATGCAGTTTCATGTGCTCTCCATCCGCACAGATTGTTCAAAATAGTCTGAAAATGTAAGTGTTTTTGATCTATTGATGATTCTGAGCTCAAAAGATTGGCAGGAATTGCAATTGACAAAAAAAACCTTCAAAAATGAAGTGGTTTGAATTGGGGTTTCCAATTTGAAGAGCTCGTCAAAAATCTACGGGAAAATTTGACAACAAAGCCATCACAAATCAACATTTTCATCGTGGGCCCAATTTCTATGTAGACATTATCCTATTCGCTCAAATCTAAGAGCCTCTTTTAAAACCAAGTGTGTGGATTGCTCATGCTGCACTTCATCATTCTTGTCAACATGTATATAAACCCGTTCTAGTCAAAATAATAAAACGGTCATCTCAATACCGCTCTCAACGAGATCATGAACACCAAGTGTACAGCAAAACTTTGAAAAACAAGAACAAAGTACCTGAATGGCGTACTCGCAGAAAGTATCGAGAAAAACGTCCTGTAATATTCGGAATATCCCCCCATGTTGAATCCAGTGGTTTGGAAAATATTAACATCCACTCGGATTCTGCAGGTCAATGGGAAAAAAATTCAGAGCCAGTTCCTTGACATTCTTCCACATTAAATAATCGTTTCCATTATTCCGGAGCCCTCATCGGATTCCAAACGATCTTTCATTTCGCCGACGGAGACTGAAAAATGTATAAAAAAAGACCAAGACAAAATCAAAAATCGGCCATTGATCTTTAGTTCCATGAACATTGACGAATAAACTTCATTCTTCTTTCGTGATTCCAACGTTTTTCACCTTTAACAATCATCAATTAAGCATCCACGATGTCAAAAACAGGCACAAAACTTGTGAATAAACTTGAGCACAAATTTTTCCCTTTTCATGTTTCTCCTGATTCTTCATGTGTTTAAAAAGAAGGCAACCCATTCCTCCCCTGGTACTTTAATTCATAATAATACACGCATTTGTATGTCGAAAATTTTCGATTTGACACGATCAAAAGATCATCCACAACCTGGTTTGTGAAGTTAACAAAAGCGGTCGAAGTTGTCGAAGAAGCAGTAATCAACTTCTAAAGACCGCATTGAGTTCGAATATTGCTCGGCTACATTAAATCAATGATTTCATTTGATCCTCTAACTCTGAACTGTTCCGACCCATTTGACGGGAAGCCAAATGAAAGTCCGAATAAATGTGACCAAAGTGAATTTGACAAAAAACCAAGGTCACTTTGAAACCGCCCATCACTGACAATTTTGATCACACCATTACTTTTGGCAATATCGTAGCCATATATCTACGGAATTTCACTTACTTCTGGGGTATCACTCTTTAACGAGTCAGTGGCTTGACGAAAGGTGACGACATGGGATTACCAACTGTCCATGGATTAAGATCGTTAAAGTGACCAAAAAGGCATGTCGTGGCAATCATCATATTGATTCTGAAATGAAAGGAAGTTGAAAAACGGAAAACGGATTAGCAGTGTATAAACGAGTGAATCTGGGTTCAAGCTCAGACTCGTCAGAATTGGTTTGTTTTTCAATCTTTATTTTTTGTTGGTTTTATCACGGCTTTTCCAACCGCTACAGGGAATATAATCCCCAGAACTATGAAAAAATATTCATTTATTTACATTTCGAGGTTTAAATAATATTTGGTATCCCAGAGAATTTGAGTTGGCGGACCGAGCTATGTAGACCATGAATCGGGTTGATCTGCTGGATTGCTATCTACATTTCCGGCAAAATGAAAGACGAACCCGAGACTCAAATGAAATAGACGAGAACTTACTGACTTGCTCAAAGATTGGTATAAAAGAAACTGCGGAGATGCTGAGGGCCTTGAGGGATGGGTTTTAGGAGCAGTGGTGGATTGGCTTGGTGAAAGCAAACTGATAGCTGAGAGACAAACTGGTGGATTCGTTAACAAATGTGTTCTCGATTCCACCTACTCCTAATGAGAACAAACATATTTGCTAGACTGAAATGAGGCAGAGAGCAACAATCGAAAAAAAAAAGAAAGACTCATGAATATCAGGCCATCTAAGCCCCAACAATTCAAGCCATTGTTTCATGACATCAGACTCCCAAATTGAATCGAAATCATTGCAACTCCAAGATTTCAATCAATCATCAATCAACATCAATGTCGCGATGAATAAACTGGTTCTGACCAACTTTTCGTCCCGTATTACATAGGCGGCCTTTACACTAGGATGGAAAACCAGGATTCAATCCGTTTGAGGATGGAAGTAGGCTAGTACTGGGGCGAGTTCGGCAAAACGCTTGAATCTTTCACTGTGCTCAAGTCGAACAAGAAGAACTCGCCATGGCAAAAACAACTCGCCCTAGCAATAGTCCTACTTCCATCCTCAAAACGGATTCAATCCTGGTTTTCCATCCTAGTGTAAAGCCGCCCTTAGTGAATAGTAGTGGCGCAACCAACGAATTAGACACGGTTTGCCGAGAACGAAAGTTGCCTGAGGTATTCAGCAAATAAATTTATAGGATTTCGTATTTGTGGGTATGCTAGAGCATCATTTCCCGTTTTGGAAATGATTGAGCCTGATATCGGTTGTAGTTCATTCAAGAGGTAATTTTGAAAAGTTAAATACCAGGTTCTCATGGCTATATCATATCTCAAAACGACAGTGTTGCCACTCTAGAGTCCATGTCTCTTTTCTATACCTTCACCCAAATCTGTTATCATTGACCATACGTGGATTAAGTTTATTGAGAAAATCCGCTAAAGGTGGCGAATAAAGAGTTTGGGGTACTCATGACTTTAACTGTCTACAACAGAATTTGGGCACAACAGCTGCTTGGTGACCAGAAAAATTAACAATTAGAGAGCCAAACTATCACCATAAAATTTGGATTGATTATGATCTGCAGATTCTAATTCCTACCAGGCACTTCGTCTGTTGAAGTTAAGATTTAACTAAATTACATTTTTTAATTGTGCAAACCATCAGAGTAAGTAAAAATGGTTGTGAAAGTGTTCTTTGTAATCACCTCATTTTTTGAGCAATGATAAACTCAATATTTTCATCTTTGAACAAAGTATTGTTACTCTTTGGAGTGATTATATTCATGACAATATCTTGAGATAATGCCAACTATGTTTCTTAAATTTGGCATTCTAATTAACATTACAACACTAAGGAACAAAAACATCAGGCAAAGATGAAAAACTAACCAGCCCTAATTCAAAACATTGACTTGCAAAGAAGATCCATCCTGCTTTCACTTACAATTTTAATGTGCTTCTCGCTTCATGTGCCTGTTTTTGATGAATATGATGACATCTTATGAATTGAAGAAAAAAAACCAAATACTCTAATTAGGTGAGGTAACATTATAAGCT
Source organism: Tigriopus californicus (assembly GCF_007210705.1). Lineage (NCBI taxonomy): Eukaryota > Metazoa > Arthropoda > Copepoda > Harpacticoida > Harpacticidae > Tigriopus > Tigriopus californicus. The sequence continues at coordinate 2,950,871 of NC_081441.1, read as the reverse complement.
CCTAGTCTTCTTAGAGAAGGTTAGTGCGTATTTTTTTCTAGAAACAGAGGACAATTCTTCATTGATGAAAAGAGGAGCTAAAAAAGGGCCTATGTATTCCTTTGAGGAAGAAAACAGGATTTTAAATTTCAACGAAAAAAAATGAAAGAGAAAGAAGGGATCTGGATTATGCTTTTCCGTTGCTCCGCACACCGCTGCTCCTACATGGTGAGTGAGTAATCTTACTGCTGGTCACTCACTAGCTTTACAAGGTAAACAAATTTTGTTGTAGACAGCCAAAGTCATGAGTACCCGATCATGGATATTCGATCCCAGGAGGAGGGTCATAATAAAGGTTCCAGGAGCCTGAGGGCACTACATAATGCATAATTTGGAACCCGGTATCAAAGTTGTTTTGGTTTGTTGAGCCGATCGGGGTAATGAAAATTAGAAATTAAACATTTCTAACGCAACCTATAAATTTGTGTGAACCTTGAACACTGCCCTCAAAGTAATCGGTCTATGGAAAGAGAACACCGTTTCGCTTGTTATTGCTTTCAAATAAATAGGATAACTGTGGCTTAGTATATAGAGTACTTCCATCCTTGTTTTATTTTTGATGTTCCAAACATTGAATGAATAAAATATATCGGATAGATAAAAAGCAGCTTTTGGCCAGGTTTTCCGATAAATGTATTTGCGACAAATTGTAATACGTCCCATGCATATTTACTCCTGTTGGAAGTTAAAGAGCCCTAATCCTGAACGAACAACACGTTCTGTTGTGGAACAAAAATTAAGATTACTTTGTAATTTAAAAAGCATATAAGAATTACAGTCTTAGAAAATGTATTTCTTTCGTGAATGACTAAATTCTCGATTTTCGGAAAGTTTTTTAATTGTGTTAATGAACTTTCCTTTAACACATTGCAAGAGCTGTTGAACTGAATTGGCAAACCACATGTATCTCGCCATGGTGCTGATAAGTGTATTTGAGGGTGGTTAAGGCATTGAAATCTAAGGAATCGTTTGCTGTACGGCCAAGGCGGAACCACATGTATCTCGCCATGGTGCTGATAAGTGTATTTGAGGGTGGTTAAGGCATTGAAATCTAAGGAATCGTTGATGTATCCCTTAATTGGAACAAATCAAGATATGCAAAACACAAACCACCAAAGTATACATAGGATTTCATAAAACCCATTTCAATCACAAATGCTGATATGTCTCTTGCACAGACTAAGAGTAACACCTATTACTCCTTACTTTATCCTCTTTTAATTGATCGTTTCGGCCTTGAAGATTAATGAAGGGGTTGCCAAATCTTGGAACGAAATTCCTTCCAACAAATCTCAATTTTTTTTCCTTAACGTTCCATCTAAAAACGAAAGGGAAAGGCTCATTGTATACCGACCATTGGGCGCTTTGATGGTACTCCCATCTCAATCAATACTCCCATAGGAGTCGTTATGTAAGAAATTTGCCAACCATCATTACGCCGGCAGCCATCTTCCGTTCAACCCTCCTCCACATTTGCAACATACCAACGCCTTAATGCATTTTCTCAACGCACCAAAGTAAGAATCATTAGCGATTGACTCCACCAGGATTCTCAATCCTCATGGCAAAGATGGTTGTGCTGCCGTGACAAATTGAAAGATTTCGATATTATTCCACACAGAATGAACGTGGACTGTTGTACAGGAGGGAGGAGGGGGTAGAGTTGCGTTTTTTTACCGCCAATGATGCCTGAGACATGATAAATTGGACCTATCCTCATGTCATCCCTAATGGTAAGGTCGTGTTGTTTTTCAGAGCAAGCTAGGAAATGAAGAAAAAAAAAACTTTCAGACTTCTCCTAAGTTTTCATGATGGAGAGGAAGGGGGTATCTTCGAGCATGTACATGAGCTTGTTCTCCAGATCCCCAAGTTTTCTTCCTGGTTGATTCACAGACGTATACAGAGCTCCCTACACACATGCACATTCATACAGTCAAGCATTGGTAAAAAGAATTGTAGCCTGACCTGGAGCGCCCTCTGGCCCATCCCTTGGCTCGCCGGCGGATTTCTAAAGCCGCGCACGCCTTGCTCACGGTTGTGCCTCGTTCCCCAGCAAGACAGGACAGAACCTACTCGCGCTCCCAATGTCTTGAAAGCGCTCTCGCTCTCCCGTCCGTTCCTGTCCATTTTATGTAATGCGGCAATGGCCGTGCTTGACGAAAAAGCGACTTGAGAAGAGCTTGTGCCTGAATGTGGAGCCTTCCTTAGTGAGTGAGAGTGTCAGAGAGCATTCGGAGGGGCCGAATCGTCTGCAGATCCATTTTTCCGTTGAACTAGCCTGAATGGTTGGAGTGGTCGACTGTACTTGGATGGTTTTGTGGTGCCTGCCAGTGTTGTGACTTGCCGTGGTGCTGCTTAAACCTGTCTTTCCCACCCTCGGTTGAGTGCGTCGGTCCCTGCCTGGATCCTCATTTTTAGTGGCTTGACTGTGAGGAGAAAGAAAACAACAGACAGAGAGAGACACAGAGACAGAGATTCCATTCCACAGTTTTGGGTGGCACATGAAAATCCCCTGATTCATACCCTGTTCCACTTCAGGAAAAGTGTCCGAGGGTGATTGTCACAAGTGTTCCAGTTTTCAGCGACCAAATAGAGTGTGGAACTTTGTCAGTTCTTCTACAATCCCCGTGAGTTTGGCATACAAGAGCAACAGAGCACAGCAGGTGAGGGAGGATGTTCTGAATAAGATTGCCGGTTTCAAACAAGAACACAAGGCCATCAAACAATCAGCCTTGCCACCTTTTCTACATCATCGAAGGTAAGACCCACTGTCAACACCATCACACTAGACCCTTCCCGTTTCACATTTTCTGACAAAGTTGCTAGTTGAATAGAGTTTTGAAACTCCCAAATGATCATGGGCGGTTACATTCGATCTCATCAAGGCAGGAGTACGTACCACCAACTCAGCTGAACGGACAAGGTACGGAGAGCTACTCGCTGGCTACCTGGCTTGAAGTTTGAGACTTTGGAGGGACCTACTACTAACTAGAGTGCTTGATACTGCTTATGGTGGTGCCTCTCCTCGAACGTGTGAGTCTGTCAGTATCTACAAACTGGCACCTACGAGTACGAGTAGAGAAGCATGGAGGATGCTTGTTATGCTGGCCAGGGCAGTGACAAAATGATGCACCTGAAAAGTGTTTCTACCCCTTCGATGAACCCCGTGGATCAGGATCATATTGAGGTTTCTGGAACAACGACCGATTATCATTGCAATAATACTTGATCCTTCAATAAATCAGAATGAGCCTTGAAGGGCTTCTCTCTTGCCACGATACCTGGTCATGTCTGGGTTTGGAGAACCGCTTCCTTAACACATAGACTGCCTGGTTTTACTCGTAGTCCTATCCAAGGAGTGAAATGACGTTTCATGAGCAAATTGGAGCTTGGAATAAGGCACGTTTGATCGGTTGGTAGATGGAACTCATATTTCTTCCCACTTAGGCACATTTGTCACTCATGACACATGAGATGCAAGTCAGTAGATATGAATACCACGAAAAAAGAGCCTACCTGGCACACATGGGTGGATCTCGTTACTCAAAAGCTAATTCCAAGGCAAGGCAACTTTTTGTCCTTATCCGTCTCAACTAGAGCCAAAAAATAGTGAAGATGTTTCATTCCTGATCTGTCTCGTTTTTGTAATCCAGGAAATTATGTTGGATAAAAGGGAAAAAACTTGAGGAAAGCCGAGGTGGTCGGTCGATTCTTGATGTTGTGTCAGACACCTCATACTCACACGAAAGTCTAGACTGAACCCTGTGTCAACAATCGAAAATGTCTTCGATCCATTGAGTAAGGTTCCATTAAGACAAAGGCGTAAATGTTGAGGATGATGGCCTCAATTTGGGTGAGAATGAGAACGGAAATGCAACCTTGAGGCATGGAAAACGATGACGAATCGTTCGTTGCATTTGGTTGCCAACGAGCAACTGTTGCATTTTAGCAATAACAGAATGCAAGCACACGTGTTCCATTAAGGGAGATTCTAATTGGGATTCGCCTTGTTTTATGAGGGATTGGATTTAGTTTTGCCCATGATATCATGAGGTCTTGCTCAGTTTTCATTTTTATACCTATCGTTGTGTTCCATCTTGTTTTCTAGAGCCTCACAATGAAAGAGTCGTCATGTTGGATAAACTTATCCTTTGTGGCTCAGAGAGAGGCCTTGTCTTGGCGACTAGATCGCATGCAAATGCATTCTTATCTTGACTAGGCCTCAATTTCATCTCTTGATAACTACCAAAAATGGCAGATCTTGAACCTCAAGATGGATTGATCATGACTTCAGAAACTTTCACTCTTCTCGCTGAACGGCTTGAAATTCATATTTCGTCGGTCACGCAGAGTTCAAAACTGGAGTATGGTAGTCCAAATCCATTGGCTTTTCGATTCGATTTCCAAGAATATTTCATATTACATTACAATGACTGATATTGGCCTGGACAAGCCGTAACTCTTTCTGTATCGATAGGAAGGAGAGGTTGGGGGGGGGGCACCTCCAAGCTCATCAACATTCGAAAAGACCCCCATATGTCTGGAATTTGTAAGTAGCTTCTCAATCCTCGACGAATGAGTCAAAGGGGTTCTGGGCGAGCTCTCCAACAAGGTTATGATAATTAACCCAGAGATCCCTGAAGAACTGCAAGAAAGAAGCAAACCCCCTGCTCTTCTCTTCCAATAGCCTTTGCCCAATGATGAGAGCCCAGTGGATTGAGCAATGGAAACTCAATACCTGTTTTCAACCGCAATTTGTGGAGGGAGCAATTTGATATCAGAGGATGAAATCCGAGGGGAAATTTCATTACCTTTGGTCCGAAAAACAAGAAGTATATGTAGTTGTTTTTTTTGAATGATTGCCCATCCGTGGCTCTCCATCGAGAGTGTCACCAATACTTGAACTACGTGGAGGAAATCCGATGGGATGTCGCAAATGGCATAACAATAATCAAATCTGCTTGGAGAAATGATTGCTTATTGTCAAATCTCGAGTCTCGAGATTAGAGCGGAAGACATGCTCATACCTGACCGCCAACGGTGCATCATTTGCAGAACTGGTTTTGCACTTTGCGAGGTTGAAGAGCGACTCCGCCCTATGGCTTGATTTGTTCAAATCCTGGATGGAGATCATAGCTCATTTTTGGAAGGCATTAACATCACACCGCCCTTTGTTTCTGTGGAAATGTTGCATTAGCTTGCTTGGGATATGCAAATCCAAGTTCCGCCGCGTCCATGTGGATAATATTTCTCTCGATTACTTTCAAGTCTCTCTCAGAACTGTTTATCTCTCTCTCTTTCGTTCTCGCATCTACTGTTGCGTTTTTTATCGATTTTTCCTGCCTTTTCTGAGGGTGATACGTACATATGCATGAGGATCAATGATAGCTAACAGATCTTTCCCCTGTGTAGGTCTGGGTTGCTAATCTGACAAGAAAAAGAGGACACAATTACCTCGAACTGATCAAGCATGTCCTCTCAGATCTTGGTCTCATTGTGGGTATCTTAAAGATTGGCCGCATTCTTTGGCAAGACAGATTGACAGATTGTCAGATTTTTGGGTATACCGTCGCTGAAAAGCCAGGTCTTCTATTATGCTATAGCTGGAGGGTGGAAATACTTAAATGCTCTTGGAACGATCGCCATAAAACCTTGCTTTGTCGCTTGAACTCTTCGTGAGCTTTGAATGGTCTGAGGGATCCTTTGGACCTACATAACGATGCTCAAGCTAGAGCTATTTCATATCCAATCATACATCAGTGGCAACCCTGAGGAGAAACGATGAGAAGTTGGAAGATGGGATAATCTTCCTGCAAGAGGACATGTGCCTTGTGTCTCAAGAGAGTTCTAGAGAACGCTCACATTATCTGCGTTGGAACAAGAAACCAGGAACCTCAAGTGCCGACCGACCTCGAGATACGCCAACCAATACCCTGGGAGGATTAAGGATATAGTCGTCGTCCTCCTACAATGATGATAATCATACGCGTTTGACGCCATTTCGCGCTTCAATGGCCGATTGGGTTCGAGCTCGAGTTCTCATTAGCCCTACTTTGTGGCCTTGGTCCTGATTCCCGAGATGAAGTGAAGGGATACTTCCAGGGGGGTCCTGAAACTCAGTAGGCTTGAAGTGGATATGTTCTGGGCCATATTCCCCCTCAAATGGCCATTTTGTGGCATTGTTTTGAAAGAGGGTTAACTTTGAAGTGTGATTATCTGTATAACTTGAAAGTTGACGGAATAATGAGCTTCAATGGGGATGAGGAGAAATGTTCATAACCATCTTTGGGTAGGACCAAGCTAACCACGATTATGGTGATGGATGATGATGATGATGGCTTTTTCCCTTTTGCACAGCTTCTTTGAAAAAAAAAGAGCGAAAACAATTTATGAGCCAAGAGTCAAGAAAATGCCCTCTCGGTATTGACATATTCGGGTGTTTATTAAATAGAGCCATTCCCCGTTGTTTTCGTCTCCCTCCGACCATTATTTATCGTTCCATGTAAACAAACCATAAATCACGTTGAATATCGAATGATAGATGGGGTGACGATTTTCCCAATGAAAATGTTCATGTGCTTTGGTTTTCACCCTCCCAAAGAAAGCCATAAATTTGGAGAAAAAAATAGTCGCCAACACCATCAATTTGGAGGGAAGGAAGTTTGTCTTGGAATCCTCTGCTCAATTTTGTCACTTCGTTCATTCTAATCCCGAATAGTGTGGACTTGGTAAACTTCTAAGGATTTACTTCTTTGTGGCCTGGGCAAGTGAGTCGGTCGTTGTGCCTGGATTGACTTCAAGCCTCGTCAAAGCTAATCCATCACAGGCTATTGGAGAAAATTGGCAAAACTTTTCCCCCACGCGCCCTGTTCTTTTGTACATTTAGACGAGTGAACATCGCTCGTCGTGATTAGCACTAGATCTATATCAAATCTGGGCAAAGTTTCGGAGATTTTCCTCTTTAAGTGGGGGGTGGGAAAGGCCAACCGTTTGCACTCTCAATAGGTCCCATGCACAAATGTGAATCTGTTTTGAGTTGTCTTAAGCCCCAGGTTTCGGCTTTAACGGTGTTTTCAGAATAAACATTCACTAGTCAGTGTTTGGCAGAGGGCGTGGATGCTCCTGTGACAACATGGATGGCAAAGTTTGGTACAGGAATGAGACCCTCGAACCCGCGAACCCTCGAACCCTCAAAACACACATGAATGCGATCGAGATCCTTAATTAAACTGTGAATCAGTCTTAATTTTGGGGCCGTGGGAAGACGTTTCGTCATTGGAGGTGCTAAAATGCGACCAACCTGATCCCTGCTTTTAGGTAAGACAAGCCTCCCTCGAATTGGAGAAAAGGCCATCCTTTATTATGAAGGCTGGTGCGGGGAGAGAAGTTTCAGACAGTGCCATAAGGGGTGAGATCCGCCAGAAACTTTCCCCTATCAACCCTTGGAGGGGTTGATTGGGGTTGTAATCGAATTTCACGAATTCACCCTCCACTGCATTCAAGCCACGAATCCAATCGACTTCGTCGCCAGACCCTTCTTCTTCTATCATCGTTCGTCAAACCTTCTGGGCATTCACTAACAAGCAAAGATCATATTCAATGTTCTTGGACAGAGAGAAAAAAGAAATGACGATTTGGGAGTTGGTTCACTTTCCATCGATGGAAAGACCATCTCTTTCCATTATCCTCTTGCTCGCTTTCATTGCCCTACTTATGTTAGGAGATGATGAGTCTTTTATTGAACTTTCATGATCTAACGGGTTCTTGGGGGTCCATTGTTCCCCACATTGGTCGCTCGATTGAAGCACGAAAAGGCCAGAAAAGTAATCTTCGCACCAAACCAATCACAGATCCAGCAATTTTTGAGCCTTTTTCACGATCGATCCGCAAAAAAAAGCCTCTAATGAAAATGGTCACTTTGAACAAGGTTTGGAAGAGGAAAAGGGTCTAAAAAAAAAGTTGAGCAAACTGATTCTATTTACCCGATACTCGTCGACCAACTCAACTCCCCCTCGTCTCTTTCAGGGTTGGAACTTTTTTATTGCCCTTTCGAGTAGGATTGTAAAATGGGGTGGGTCTCCATCTCATCATCTGCAATGGTCCATAACCCAATGGCGTATTTCACATGTACGCCAGGTAGAGGAAGTGGGCCACATTTTGAAGAGGCGGCTTCAGTATAATTTCGCGAAAAAGGTTCTATGACCAGCTAGCTCGTAAGTACGAAAAAAAGGCTGGCCAAGCAATCGCTGTCACTGAACCAGGGTTCTCGAGAATGAAACGGTGAGCTCTTGTGCGCCAAGTCGGAAATGACCCTAGGGCGAGCCAAAAATTCGCATCGGCCAATGTTTGCGTCTGTTTCCGGGAACGATGTGGGGATCATTCTGGATATCAAGACTGTTCTGGAATGGGGCATGGCAACATTTGTGTAAAAAAACAGAGCAGGCTTAATTTACTGATCGTTAACGATCCGAAAACTCTCTTTTCTTCCGAGTTATCGATATCAAGCCCGCGCCCCAAGCACTAGCCATCTAGTACACTGTACGTTGTACACTCTAGAGTAAGTAACCTCTCATTGTCCCTTTTTATGACCCCAAGGAAATATTTTATGGAACAATAACTCTGGAACAATGGAAGGCAGCCATTGTTCCAAATTTGCAATGACAGTCTCCATGTTTGCCTAAAATTCAAGTTCCATCCCTTGTTCTTATAGAGATGTGCGTGTAACTATGATACACATGTCTAGTACAAGTCTGAGTTGTCGAGAATGCAGATCTCAGGGATACACCATGAAAAGCTTGGCTTATGTCGATTGCAGTATTTTTCTCGTCCTCATGTGCCATTGGCAACCCTGGGGCAAAGACCCATAGAGGGAGGGTGGAGCAGTGGAGCATCCCTGCGGGCATCAAAGTGAAGCTGGGGATGAGTGGGAAATGGGAATAGTTTCCTCACATGTCGTCGTCGATGTTGGTGATTCTGGGGTGCTCGATCTACGCACTTGGGCCAGTTGAGTGAATTTCACTTTAAAGGGGGAAACTACTGTAGTCTGGCGAGTTGGATGTATGGAGAGACGAAAATTCCCGCTCCTCTTCCGCTTTTCGACCCTCATTTGTTTTGACATTGAGGGTGGTATGCTTTGGATAAGATAAAGATGGTGCGGTGGCTTGGCTTGCCTTGGCTTGCCTTGGCTGTGCTTCAGTCGATAGATAGAGCGGGAAAATAAATGGGCTCAACATGGAATTCATCACTGTATGTAGTGTACAATTGCACTGCATTCACTACTTGCCTTTTCAGAACGTATCCAAATGACTGTTCCCATCATGGAACCTGGGCGAACAGTGGTGTGTGTGTGTGCGCACTGTTGTTCACCCCTCAATGCTGGTTCCTCATGAATGGGGCCTGTGGTATTATTACTTTGACACTCTTCCACTCAAGTGGAACAACGGTTCAAGCCCCTGCCATTATGGTTAATGGCATGACAAAATACGAGAAGTGAGGAGCAGAGGCAAAAAGAAGGCAGAAATCGGGGATCTTTGTTCCGAGTGCCCCTTTTGAATTTGCCCTGCCTTTTCCTTTTTCTTTCTTCCTCCTTCCCCTTCCTTGTCAACCATCTTGGAAATGATTTCTGCCTTTGAAGGTTCATTACACAACACAAATGGCTCGGCCAGGAAATTACGACCAGGGCTCACTTTGGTGGCTTTTGTAGCTCTCCAAAGTCCTCTTTTTTCTATGATGATCTTGGAAAATCCGTTCATTCCTCGCTCGACTCATCTGTCATGATGAACAATTTGCAGTTGGTAGAACCATAACGCCCGATGATCGCCTCTTCTTGACTTTGCTCACCAAAATAAACATTTGCTCGGCAACCCTAGTAATGGTCTTCTTGACCTTTTCCGTTTGGTCATTTCGTTTTTATTTTGCCTGAGACAACAGCCTCTTTCGAGAGTTCGATCTTTCATTGATCCGAAAATGAGACTTCATTTGTCATGGCTGGTCCCTGAGGAAGCATAAATTTGCTCTTGCAAGGGACCCTTTTTCCTCCAAGCCTGGACCATCGCAAAGATATCCATGAGAAGAAGCGCCACTGCTCAGTTCTACCATCTCACAATGGCCAATGCTGTTCAGAATTGGATCGCTCCTCTCGGGGTTGTCCATTACTGTACCTCCAACCACGTTTTGACTGGGAAAGCAAAATAAAAGAAGAAGAGGCTCTTTTCCCCTGACCAAAATGACCTCACCCTCCTCTTTCTTCTTCATCCTACTCCTCCCACTATTCCCCATCCTCGTGGGGAACTCTGTATTTTGCGTTGTACTGAAAAGAGAGGAGGAGGAGGACCGCACCCTCATCCAAAAAGCCTTCCTCCCCCCACTTCCATCCCTCGTCTTCCTTTGGAAACAGCAAACTCCACTCTGTACCACGTACTGCATATACGGACAACATGTACGGCTGTACAGTAGTAGATCCCATCCTCCAGTTGCAAAGTGAAGATGGCTTCTTGTGCTTTGCTGAACTCTCCCAAGATATCTCGTCTTTAGATCTAATCACTTGCATTCAGCCATTGTGACTGATGTTGGAAGGAAGCGAAGAGGAAAACATCTTCCTTGTTCCTAAACAGAGTGATTTGGGGGTCTTTTAACTACAATTTATAGGCGAGCAAATGCTCGGAATCAGCATTCTTGGCCATGCCTGGTACATCACATCCTCTACTTTTCATTTACCACACGCTCTCAGTTTCAATGAACGCTTTTGGGCTTGGTCCCGTTCCTCCCCCTGTTCAATGCTCGACCAACTCGTTTGTGGATTGAACAGATGCACATTGTGGATTTGGATGGGAAACCACTTCACCTTAAAGGGTGATGCCTCATGGCTTCTTTTTTTGCTACCCTACTCTTTGTAATACGCTGATGAGAGGGGGGGGAGCTGAAAATGAAAGCGATCCATATCATACAACGTCGTTGCTCCATGGACATCTGGACGGAAAATGAACCTCACTGCGAGCTAGCTCACTGGACTATTCTAAATATGTGAGAAACACAAGGTCCAAAAGGGTCGTTTCCCCGCCTAACAATGCCTTTCCAAGGATCAAGCACGGAGCACGCTCTCATGTTCCATTGTTGTCCTCTTCTTCTTGTGTTCCACAGGAGTGTTCTCCAACATCCTGAGAGCCTGTCCAAGAAGTCAAGAGCAATGTTAATGTGAATATTCGAAATTTGATAACGTATATAACCTATGGTTGGCCTCCTCCTCCAATACCATTTCTCAAAAGTGGGACGGACACAGCTGAGGAAGACGTCGTACTATGAAATGGATTTGCCATGGAGAGTGGTCAGTGCCAAAAGTGGCCCAAGGCATTCAAGACGAAATCGCCACCTCATTCTCGCTCTCATCCATCTTGAGTTGTGGAGCAAGAGCTTTGTGGTGGTGAAGTCTTTTTGGGAGGGTGATGTAATGCTCAAGGGAGATAGAAGCCAAAACACACTTCATGATGACGGGTTGGTAGGCTGTCAGTTAGATTGATCCATCACCGATATCAGAAAAAGAGCATTCTATCCATAGATAAGAAGGTGAGCGAGTGCTAACTGCTAGCTACCTACTAGAATCTGAATGACCATAACTGTCCTAGAGGCAATTCCAGGCCAAGAAATCGGAGGAATTCAATTTTGAAACGTTAGTGACCGACCTTGCGACCTTGTTTTCATGTTGGAACAACATAGAAACAAAACATGGCTTGTTGAGATGATCCCAAAAGATTGGCTCACTCTCCAAGGCTTTGACTTGACACTCTTCATTCAGAGTAGACAAGAAACAATACTTTCTAAAAAGAAGTCGACGGACCCTTTTGTCAATACTCTCGTGCAGATAGCAGCTCGTCATAAGAGATTTGAAAAATGATGAGCCGTTTCTTTTATCAAGAAAAAGCCTGGATGGAGACTTGTCACACGTGAACAGAGACAAATTGTTTCCTCGAGAGTCAGTTTAAAAAGCACTTCTGACGCTCATGACTCGGTCAGACACAATGGCCTGAGAAAATTCTACTCCTGCTCCTTTCAAGACAACTTACTTATTCGTCGAATATTTCCTCATGATTCAGCTACGACCAAGTCTTTTCCTGGCTCTTTTTTACCGACTGGAGACTCGTTTTCGTGTGGACGGATTAATGGAGCGATCTTATCTCCCAATTACGTTTTCGTTTTAAGGCTCTCTCGTCATTGAAGTCGTCGGAGGGGTTGTAAACCATGGTAAGATAAAGCACACTTTTTAGTTGCCGATGGTACATACACAGAGCCCTGCCAAAGATCTGGACCAAATAACTGTGACACGTCACCATGGAACTCGGATCAAGCTCGCTTTTGGGGGAAAGGAGTAGGATTGAATTAGGAATGAATAGCTGAGAATCTGGTCGTGTGTTTGAAATTTGTGTCCTCCTAAAAAATGTACCGCTGACAGAGAGGAGAGAGGCGCATTCTTGGCATTCATTGAGACAATAACACGTTTGTCTGATTTTGGACACGTCAAATTTATGAGCTTTCCTGCGCCAATCTATCTTTGTACGAACTAGCGCAATGTGTGCAATCGAGTTTACGACAATCTACGACAATGATCCTGGATTCAGCCAAGATCTCGTCGTAAACATTCCGTCCAATCTGGCATCAAAGGCATTTTGTCTCTTGTTTGGGCAGGCTGTTTAGTCAGAGAGGAATTCATTTTAACACAAGAGTTGAGACATTTCCACATCGGCAAGACCTCTATAAATCCCGACGAGTTTGCCCTATTCATTTCTAATGAGGACCAATAACTTTTTATATCAGATATTTCCTAGGAGAAAATAAACATCGTTCATTAGCTAATTGGTCCTTCGAGTTGAACACTTTGAGGCTTTTTGAGTGATCAAGCTCAGACGAACGAAATCCATATATCCGGATTGAGAGCGTTCTTCCCTCCTCATTCGCTTTTATTTTCAAGTAGCATTTGCGCTTTCGGCTCTTGACGTGAATGAAGTGCTTGAAGCAAATTGAAAGGATTGAGGCGAAAACAACAGCCCATGTATCTGGGAGAGAGATGGGAAAAGTGCAAAAGGGGAGTGAATTTTTCTCCACCCCGGAATGTATTGATGAGTCGACTGTTTGTTTAAATTAGCTTGGGAAATGCCAACGTCATGATAATGAGGTTGCAAAGGAAAAGCGACATTAAGAGTTCCATGTCCGTGAGTTCCATGTCCGTTCTTCAAAATCTCAGATCGACAATGACAATGCTAATCCACTGCCCGAACTCTTTTCTTCCTTTACTTTTGAGGTCAATCCCGGCTTAGAAAAGATGTGTATGTGTGTGCTTCTTCATCCACTTGTTTTTTTTTTGCTTCTCTCCCGAACTTTGTCGAACTCATGCTCAGTCACATCAGCGGCTGACTTTGTTTTTGCTCAAATGTGTTGGCGTGGATGAAGAGAACAAAAAGTAGGCACACTATGTAACTGGACTGATCCCATTGAAAGATGAATATTTGATGACGATCTTCATCAGCTTTGGGCAGATCCAATTATACTTGTTAATGTCTGCTCCTCTGGTAGTGGCAGTGGCAGTGGTAGTGGTAGTGGTACCGGTACCAGTACTGGTTCTGGTTGCTGATGGAGGGTTGTGAACTGGTACTCTAGATCTGGGCAACCCACGTGACCCCTCCATCCACCCTCACCGAAAACCAGGGTTGTTTATCCCGACAAATGCGGTATCTGGTTTTGGGCCAGATCTGCCTTAATCAGATTATTTGCTCATTCATCCACCCGTCATTGGGATCTTTCATCACCCTGTTCAGAGAAGCTTCAGAGAAGCGGCAAGAATGGATCAAAGAGGGGTTGACAAATTGATAATTGATATATGACAGCATCGGCAAGAAGATCATTTGTATGAAGCATCATCGTTCAAGCACCACCACCCGAGAATCCTCGAGCAAATTTATTCACTTGTGAACCAGGCTGTCAATCGATGCCGGTGAAAAACTGATCGAAAGGGTGACCGTTTTGAGTGCAGTTCAATTCTGACACGGCTCTCCTCGTTACTATCATACTGTAGTGCATGCCAAAGCCCTTGAGCGGGGTCTTCTTTGTGAGTCCAAATTGGAAGTGTGAATGAAGGCATTTGATGTTGAGGAGCTCCTTCTTGGCTTGTGCTTGATCTTTATCTATTGGTTCGTCGACTTCGTCATGGAAAAAAACCGTGATGGACGGATAGCCAAGGTTCTGTAGAGAGGAATTAGATTACCAAGACCCCGAGCTCGGTAAAACTAATCAGGGAGCGAGAGAGCAAAAAATAGTCTCCAGAATAACAGGTTTCTTTAGTTTCGAGGCGCCTAGATGAGAGGATCCCCTCGAGAAGCGATCGTAATTCGGCCTACTCGGTCGGCTTTCTCTAGAGAGAACGGCTAGACTTTGGGAGAATCGTGTTTCTATTTGAATCAAATGTATACCTTGGAAACAAACCACCCGTAGGAAGTGCTTATTCATACAAAGAATTCTAGGGCAGAAACATTGTAGGCTCTCTGATAAGATCAGTTTGAACAGGTGAGCGCGTGTTTTTTTTTTCGAATTTATGCCGTATTCACTCGTATAACGTCACATACGAGCCTATTTTTGTGTTGCTGGCCATGATTACTCTCAGTTTTCGATCTTTAGTGTGTTGTCAAAAATCAGGTTCTTGCGTAGAAGAAATCATCTTGTCAATAAATATCGGCGAGTTTGCTTTGGCGGAGAAGGTGGAGAGCACTTGATGCAAAAGCTTTGGCATCGGCCTCTTTATAATATCCTTCAAAGCATGACTTGAAGCCCTTAAACACCAAAGTAGTAGTAATCAAGTAGTGATCAAACAAGAACCTCAGGTGATCGGACACAGATAATATTTTGTAAATCATTCTGAACAATCATGACCTCTTTATATCTAGGCAGTGATATAGAGTGATATGACCCTCTCAAACATGAAGAACTCTAAGCCGGTTGAGGCTCGTCGATTTGACTTATTGACACCCTCTTGAATGCAAGCTCGATCAGCGAGTGTTTATCCAAGAGCCCTGATGCTTTGAGGCCGCCTATCTACGAATATCGCTCATCCCAGCTCTATATGGTCGGAAGGCGGGAGGGAGGGAGGGAGGCATCTTTCTTCTGTTTGTTAAACGGATCAATTGGATGTATCGAGAGAACGCCCTTTCTATGCGCCGAAACACCCAAGCTAAAGGCGGCTGTCAATAATTCCATTTGCCTTGTTCCCTTCTTCTCTGTCTTTCTCACACTCTTGGTTTCTTTGGCGGCCTTGGTATTTGGAACATGTATACATAGATATATATATATATATATGTATAAATGTACGCTCGCACACTGTACAGTGTGCCAGGACCGGCTCCTTAGTCATTCGCTGACTCCCTTGTGGTACTTTTCTTTCTCCCTCAGCTCAAATGATGAGTCTTTTCCGCTTTGCTGAATCCCATCACTTTCTCTTCAGAGAGTCCACCATGTCTCGTTCATCTCGCGTTTTGACTTGTTCACATTCATCCATTGAACATGGCACAGAGCACGAGTACTCGCACACACACACACAGTATGTATATGTGTATATATATATACTCGTACACACAGTGAGTTATTCTCACCCGAGTGAGTCCACAATGATCAAAGCGTCCCAAATGCACATGCAAACGACCTTCATGCCCCACTTAGGGAGTAGATAATATTTTTTCGGGTACTGAAGATCGCGAGGATAAAAATGATGGATGGACTCCCCTGGGAGGGAGAGCGCCCGAGTCAGCGAGTCAGCTGTGACACTTGCTTTCGAGCGTGTTTTCCACTACATTGGGATTGAATGTGGAGATTAAAAGACCTACGGAGAGTTGACAGACCACGAACGCAATTGGTCCAGTTCCGAGCTCTAATTATTCCAGAGATCTTGAGGGGTTTAAGAAGGCTTGTGAAGTTTTGCCAAGTTGGAAGAGATGGAGATGGAGACTTGTACGGGTACCTTCCCGTGGCGTGCAAACGACTTGAATCGTTTGTTTTTCATCTGTCCTAAAAGGTTCTTCCCAAGGAGCAATGATCATCAGTTTTGAGGGGTGAAATCTACTCTCTCAGCATGATTTAATCAATTTCAAGTTTGTTCAACCTCTGGAGAACGTGGAGAGCTCGAGAAAACTCAACTTGACGGGAAGATACAAATTCAAAATTTTTAGAATTGGCAATGCTAGGAAATCTCAAGAGACAGAAATTGAAAATCATGATATTTTGTATTCAAAAGAGGTCTCACATCTCTCGTGACTTGAGACGCATGAAAGGGGGGGGGGATCCCTTCCAGTCTTCCAGGAGCAATTCCGTCCCTTCTTTCCCCGAAAACCCATTTCCAGCTTCACATTCTTCGTTCCCTTGTTGCAGGAACAAGACGAAAAACGAGGAAAGAAGAAATTCTAGATTGTCGGCAATATCTCATGTTCAATTGCTCGATTCGAAAGCTATACAGAACAAGAGAGGGAGAGAAATGGGAGTGGCAAACGTGACACCCCCTGCCCACAAGGTTGACCCCGAGAGCTCTTCCTTATATTGAGTACTTGTTACGCGTTGTTTTCGTTGGGAGTTCAATTTCAGGTGCCTTCAAGGGTGATTTGTTCGCGTTTGAGCCGCCATCAATTTCAAAATTTCAAGGAGGTCCTTAAAGGGCGAGAAATCTGAGCTGGTCCACGTCTTATTTGCGAAACTCAGACAAATATCGGAGTGCTCGTGTTCTGAATGTGATGACTGAGAAGGAAAAAGAACCTCATTATAAGGACAATTGCACCAACATAATCCTCACCAGCTTCCTCAATGGAAACAATTTGAGCACCGAGAACTCTCTCTCTCTCTCTCTCCCTCCCCTTTTTGTTGGGTTCAATTCAGGATTGTGAATGATCAAGTGGAAAGAAAGGGATGAGGAACGAACCCGTGAATATTCCTTTGTGCGGTCTCCTTCAGGCATTATATAATGAGAGTTACTACTCGCTCTTGCTAGATTGTCCATGAAATGGAAAACAAGAAAGGGGAGTGTTATTTCAACAAACTCAACTCAATTTGTAACCCGTCAGATGCAAATGGTTTCACGGGGAGGTCAAATACAGGTGTACCTTTAAATATGAGTCTTGTTCATAGAGGAGGCTAAAGCTATGATAGAGTAGGCGTACTGTAGGATTGAATCATCATGGGACCTCTACTTGCGTGCCTACTGGTACTTAATGTCATTAGGGGCCTCATAAGTAGACAAGACAAATATTTGGAACGACATGAAAACCGTGGCAGGCTTATTAATGAATTTCCGAGGTGCCAAAGGGCTTCTCGTCTTCTAACAAGAACCCTGCATGGACCGGACCGATGACCTCTGGTTAATACCCAATCAACTGTATGGGTTTCAAAATGTCTACGAAAATGTTCCAAGGCCAAAAACATACCTGTACAAAGGTTTAAGACAAAAAAACCCGGAATCAAGATCCAGTCGAAAGTGGCTGGTGACGCTTAATTTCCATGAAGTTCCTGCCAGCGACTCGTTCGTTGGCAGGCTTTCACGAAAATGAGCCAGTCAATTTGTTTAAGCCTCCCTCGGCATATTTACGTAGCACAGTGTGCCGAACAGGAGACCCCCCCCCTCCCCCTTCAAGCTCTCTCTCTCTCTCTCTGGATCTGCCTTTCTTTCTGTTTCACCCGCACTCACTTTCGATGGCTTTATTGTCCTTCCCCCCCTCTCTTGTACATGTCGTAGTTCATTCTAAAGTGGAAAGAACCTCATTCCCATGATTCGGGACCAACGCCATTGTTCCATCCAAGAATGACTTAAGTTTGTCCTGTCGTTGTAATTAGTTTCCTTGTTAACCCACAATTCGTGGAATTCAGCTCATCAGCGACTTTGGAGCAAGTGAGTTAGTTGTTCCAAATGAGGAGCAGGAACCCCTGATGTTGGATAAATCAATAGAGACAGCAGAGGCCGAGCGAGGGACGAAGAGGACGAAAATAGACACAATGTACAAGGTGTACGCGAAACATGTCATCCCCTCCTCTCCCTTTTTTCCCTCTATGGAACAACATTCGGATTCTTTTCATCCTGATCTGTCAGTCTGATTGAATTTATTCCATCAAGGCAGCTCAAGCAAACCGAATGCATTTTAGGCTAAAAGCAAGCAAAATACATAGACGACACTCGTGTTGCTTCGAATGATCATTGAACCAACCATTTGATCGTCTTTGGAACAGAATTTGTTTCATACCATTTATGAAGACAGACAAAGTTATGGGAAACATCTTGGCAAGCAATAAATCTAGCATTATTTCATTCAAATAGAGAAAGTCAGAAAGTCGGAATGCAAGTGTTCCTTGTCGTGTCCGGAAACAGGAAGATGGTGGGGTTTATAGGGTGCAATTTGGGAGACTTTCTCTTAGGGGTGCTGGTTTCCCGTTGCACTTGCATTCAGCCCGGTGTTGTTCACCAAGTAAGTGTACACCCCCTACTTCCCCACGTTCCCCATCCCCCTCTATAATGTCCTCTTGGCATTCATGTTGTTCCCAGAACCTGGGACCTGGAAGAGCGACACTCAGCACAAATAAGTCCAAATTAAAGGTAACAACACTCCAGAATAGAAAAAAAGAGCCCAGGAACCGGAAGAGGGTGTTTTCGCCATCGAAGAAACAGGGGGAGGGGGGAATGGGGAACAGCGGAAAAGGAATCGAGAGAACCTGGCGGGGGCGCATGGAAAAGGTGTGATTACTGTCAGGAGAGATTCTCGTTAGCTTTCCAATTGGTTTCCTAACTTGGCCATGCCATAAAGGGTTGAAAGGATCGTTTTGATCCCGGTTGTTTGGCCTGGATCCGTTGTTTGGGATTGTTGCCGTCATGACATTGGTTTTATCGGCGGATTGGCTCCCTTTGATTGATGTTTGTCGGGTGTTTTTTTTGGTTTTGGTCCTTCTTCGCCACTACGATTTCCATTGCTCATCTTGGAAAGATAGGGTGGGTGCGCTCCTACAGCATGGAAATCCAAAAGCAGGGGAGATATTCTAAAGCCATTTTGGACTGGGGATTTATTTAGGCGTGGCTCTTGTTGTCTCGCTGATTCGTGTGGCCAAGCGTTAAATTCAGATTAATGACACCGAGAATGAACCAACCAAATTGGGGGTTGGGGTGGAGAAGGATTTGGTACAGGAGCAAATGTGGGTGGATTCCTTAACTAGGATTCCTTGTTCTTCCTCAAATACGAGACCACGTGTCTGTGAAGATGCTTTAGTCGCTCGCCTACAAGTTGAGATTTCTGCTTTGTCGGGGAGTTTAGAGAGAAGCAATGGTAAGACATAGGAGGACATGTTGATTGGATCTTCAATGTTATGCATTTTCATGGGGGTGATTGTTGCTCACGAGCAGCCAAACAACAAGAGGAGGAAAGAAAGAAAGAATACTTGCTCAATATTGTTATTGCTCGTTTTTGTATTGCTCAGCACTCAAGAGCAATCACATCAAGGCAACCGAACAACGAACCCCTCTTCACTGCTTTGCGGCATTAGATTGAACAACCCTACATACTCAACCACAGAGAATACTTAGAGTGGGATGAAAGATGGTTTCTAATTCTTTGACTGAGAAAAAGGGTGGTAAAACCAATACGTTTGCATTTTCCACGCTTTGCAACACAAAAAAAATCGTTTGTATAGATAGTTTTCCCTTTTCCTTGAAAACCTTGGGAATATCCATACTTCAAGAATTTCATGTTTATTTATATGATATAATACAGTACATAATAATACCGTTTTATTTAATTTTTCAACCCTTTATTCGACATTAGTGTGAACTGTTAGGTCACACAAATATCAAGAGTTCTCCCACCACCTTTCATGATTACATGTCTCAAGGCTCCTCTATCGATCTCTCTGTTTGGCGGATCGAGTTGCGCTCAAGATCAAGACGAGGAAAGAGAATCGTTCGAGGCGAACTCCACATGTGAAGGAAGGAGGGAGGTTTGTTGGGTAGATGGAGGGTTGGAAGTTGGGAAATCGGGAGATGTGTTTGTCCGTGGTCTTGTTGCACTCGAATTGTATCGATTTATTGATGAGACAGGAATAGCTGGAAATTGTGATGGATTGCCCGTCGCTATTGGCTTCACTTATAAATAAACGGCTAATTTTGCTCGACAGTTTCATTACCACGGATCGGATTTTCTCGAACATAAAGCCGTACCTTGTCAAGCGTTAGCGAAGCCAAAAAGCTCTGTCTTGTTTTTCAAGAACAACGGGCGGATTTACGAGCCAGCTTGTCTGGAACAGTTATTAGACAGTGTCATAAATGTCTCGTTTACTGCGTCAAATAGCATCAGAGAGTGATAATAACAATGCCTTTTCTCTCCATTTCTTATAGGGCTTCCCACTATGGATCCGAGGAAAACGTTAAATTTGTCAATTCGAGGGTAGGCGTGTTCCTCCTCCGTCCCCAGAGACTAGTTCTTTCATTCGATCCCACCCGGCACAAAACCCAATCATCTTCTGAAGATGATTTTGAGGAAACACTCCATATCCTTGGCCAACTCTAAAGAGATGCTGCAGATCTTCCTAGTATTATTGTCCTCCCTCCAGGCTTTAGCCATTGGTAAGTCGTTCCGTCTCTTTTGTCAGCCTCTTCTTCTCAGTCTGGTGAAGGTGTTTCTTGTTCAATTTCATGTTATAGTGAAAGTTCCTTCCGGAAGATTCAGTAAGTGACTAGAGCAGGTTTATACAATTGTACAAGTCTCCGCTTTTGTCAAACCGCATCCGTTTTACTCGTCGATGACGTTCGCTCTAACAAAGATGTGTTTTCGAGTGTGACTTTTTTTTTAGTCAAGACCTAATTGCTTTATGACCAATTTTTGCTTCACGAGGATTCTAAAAGCCCCTTTAACAAAATTGCTTGTTTTTTTGTATTTCTGTCAAAGTTCTAAAATCTGAAAACTGAACAGGGTTCTCATGAACTCAAGCCTGGCCAGGTTGTTCATATATTACATATTGGAATGCGTATCCTTATCTGTCCTTTTTCTCTCTCTCTCTCTCTCTCTCTCTCTCTCCCTTCTTGTTGCTTTAGTCAGTTAACCATCGAGGCACAAAACAAAGAGACATTTGCGGTTCATAGCAATGACCCAAATGCGTTCGTCGGGAGTTCCAAAAAACTCTTTGTTTTACCCCTCCATTTCTACTACGCTTTATTAGTTCGTTTCACATGCTTTCTCTTCTGTTCATCTCTGTTCGCCTTTAGGATCGTTGAATCTGACCAAGTGCTGGACTTGTCTAATCTTGGGTATGTCTGGTAGCATGAGAAAAAACAAAATTACAGCAATTCGTATTTAAAGAGTAACTCACAACCAACCAATCTCTCACGCTAATCTTAGGGTCCGCCGATTCTATGCTATGTATTTTATGTACATAATCGAATTACAATGAACTCAGGGGGATGCTAATTTATCCAAAAGAGAGAAATCCCTGTTATGGTAAAGTTACGACGTGCACGTTTCACCGCCCATTTGGCATTGACTATTGCATAATTGTGGCTCCAAAGAGGCAACGCTGGAGATTATGCAAAGTCATACCCATTAATGTAGAACGACTTATTCATATTCAGAGTCCCCTCACATGGACAATAATAAGTTGTATAAATAATATCGCCAGGACACACAGCACGACCAACCACAGAATGACCTTACCTGGAATGTTCCGGTGTCTAATAGTCTTGTCTCTCCTCTTCTTGTTCTTTGCAGTTCAGAGTCCGCCCAGGATTATCAAGCAACCTCCCACAGATGAACTCCTCTTTCAAGTCAAATCTCGAGCGGATGAGAATGACAAGCCATTCATAATCGAGTGTGAAGCTGATGGAGAACCCGCTCCCTTGTGAGTAGTATTGTTTTGAGTGCTAGTAATGGGGCTTTTCTGTTGGTTTTAATTAGCCCCCAAGTTCTGGATCAAAGATAATCAGGGGGCGGAAAATGATTTTCTTCACACCGTCCAAGTGAGTCACTATTCTCCCTCGTTCTTTCGACATTTTTGGGTTGGATTTCACCCCTCCACCTTGTATTGAACATCTGGTTCCACATCTCGCTGTCAGAATTCCAAATGTTCTAAACATGTAGTAGCTTAGCTCGGAAAGAGACGGCAAAGTCTTCTCTATTCTTGGCCTCGTTTGTCCCGTACACCTGCATTAAGTACTCCATGGAGTGCGTGAACATCTCAAGAACGATGTACAATCCAATCGTTGGACCAGCAAGCTAAGAAGTCCGAACAGAAGTGTGTGTCCATAATTTCAGACAGCTGTTTGAACCGCAGGAGGCTCATAAGATTGGTCCACTTAGTGCATGAACACACAACACACTCGTACAATTGGTCAATAGGTCCGGGAACATCATTATGAATGAGTCTCATTTGAGCTCGCTCCACTCCGCAAAGTGTATTGATAAGGGCGAACATATATTTCGTGTCAGGAATGCAACCCTAAGGCAGCCCAAGAACAGCTGTTTGCATCAAAATGCTTCTATTTCATTGGGCGGGGTGCATTGAATTTCCAGAGAGAACTTCTCAAACCCGAAACTGGAATCGTTGTTATACTGAAGAAAATGGCGCTAGTTGGTAAATTTCAGACTACATCTCCTTGTCCATGGTTTTAGGTGTTCTCCACACCCTTTAGCGGAGACAGATGAACACGAAATACGTACCATTTCAAATTGAATTGGACACCCCAAATTAGCGCGTTCTTGACGTTTCAAGAGATTTGAAAAGGTTCAGAATACCTGGAATATTTCACATCGGCCATGGTATAATGGACGGATAGATATTCGAGATTGACGCGATTGTACATTCCACAAGGAAACCCCATTATGAAATTACCTTTTTTTTATTATTCCCCCCC
>NC_081441.1:2909425-2927899 GCF_007210705.1 Tigriopus californicus | reverse complement strand
TTGGTGGGGATCTCAGCGGGGCAGTGGTGTCGTGTCAAAAGAAATTCTTCAAGCATGGTTTCTTGTGGTTCACGGGTGTTTAACATAAACCTTCCATTTTCACAGATATCGGTGGAGTAAGAATGGCAAGCCTTTCGACTGGCAAGTCTACGATGACCGGATATCTCAACAACCTGGACGAGGCACCCTCGTGATCACCTCCCCTCGAGACGAAGATATTGGTGAGTACTCGAGTTCGGCACTTGCTCTTCGATCCATTTTTGTTTCATAATCCAAACGGAAACCGCATTTATATGTGTTTAGGTGAAATTTTCGATTATCGCCAAATTGAAGGTAAACGAACCCCCGATCCACGCAGTCGAGTATAACGTACTTCGTACATACATATTTGTGAGATTTTTCTTTTGACGATTGCTAATGACCTTGTCATAAAGTACAAACCCAACCAACCAACCTTCAACCCTCTAATCATTCAAGCACAAGTCCATCATCAAGCTCCTCATTTTCATATGCATCATCTCTATCTTTTGAGAGAAGCGTCCCGTTTGGCTGAGAACTGACCCCAACCCTTTGTTCAGTCATTCCAACCTTTGGGATTTGTGTTTGTTTCAACATAACTTCTCTCTAGATCTGTGAGATCTGTCCCACTTGTACCCTCCCACACCCCTTGTCATGGCAAATTTAGATCTTGGGGGATGATGAGGGCGTGCCACTAACCTTTAAGTAAAGACCCGAGCGAGGGCTGATTGAAACTGGTGCTGGAACAACCAAAATTTGAGTGACATCACCTAATCCGTTTTGGACATTTGTTTTTGACGATTTTTTCATACAGGTTGCGGCATTCTTAAATCTAAAGGAACAAAGCAAATCTGCTACTAACTGAGCGTAATAACCTTTTCAATCTTAGACCAAAATGGCAATGTCCCAATCAAATGATTATTTAAAAAAATAAGCCATATAGAGATGCCCTTGTACGGTAGCTTTGTAAAGAAAAAGAAAGCAACCCCATTTTTGTATGAGCCCTCTTTTTGTTCTCTTCCATACTTCTCCGATTTGCCTTACCCACCCTGTAAAGAGTGATGACAAGCCTTGTGGGCAAAGGAAATTGGGCAATTGTTGCAAAAAAGAAGCCACATCTCATGAACTCGAGCACATAACAGAAGAATGAATGTTATTTATTCTCGGCCCCTCATTCAAGTGGTCACATTCTAGTGCATACATACACACACACACACACTCACTTGTTTGCAAATAAATTGGCCCTATCGAGGAGTAAGAAGTGAAAAAGTGACTGATTGAACTGACGATTAATTTGTGCTCAGTGAACTGCTGTTCTGACATCGTCAGACGAAAGCGCTGAATGTGATCACTTGGTAATGCACAAATTTTGGAGCGTGTATTTTCTTGGGGCGAATCTTCGCGGATTGGGAGATTAGGGTATTTTTGGCTAAAGGATTAATGGATGTTCTAGCCTTGAGATGAGAGATCAAGATCAATGGAGATGAACACGTTCTCGTTTGACGTTCAAGGTCTCTTTTTACGTTGTCGCTATGTGAAAGGGTGTCACACACACACACACATTGTGTTAATCGTCCTGTTTTCTCCTGATTGTTTCATGTATTCCATCCATATACTACATAGGGTCGAATCCAGCCATTCGGCTATTGCACGTAGCTTGTAGAACCTGTTCCTTGTTTCTTTAACCATAAGCGTCTTGGAACTGTTGTGGAATAGATTTATCCCTGAATAACGCACCTGGAAGCACGGGCATATTCTTGATAGACTTTCTTATTCCCGAGGTTCTCACAACTTTGTTCCACGTCATATCAGCAAGTTTGGCCAGGTTTTCATGAACGTACGTATCCCTCTGAGACAACAAGACAAATCCAGCACTGCCTTATGTTTTCTTAAAGCAACGGAACCCCTTCGCCCGGTACAAACTCACGCGCGGTTGCATCAAAGACATGCATTTTGGCATCTCATTAAGTACTGTATGAGTAGCTGAAGGACCATTCTGGATTTTTCCCAATCAATGACTCATCAGAAGCGTGAATGAGATTAAGACTTTGTGTGAAGGCTACTCGAAATCTGCCAACTTGGCATGGGAACACGGATCTTGGTTCATTCTGAAGGTAGCTTAACTGGCTCTGGTCGTGTCAAGAAGACAAAAGTGTGTCAAACTTGGCTTGGATGAACCCTGCTGGAGTAGTGGTACTTCCCATCCACCCTCGTGTCAGAGAGTGAATGAAAGTTCGTCCTCGGCCCAGTTTCCTCCCCATTCAATAGCCATTTGCACTAATCGAAAAAGTGCATTAGACAAATGACAGTGGCCAGATCCATTCAGGGTAGGTGTGTGCTTAGTTTGCGAATTAGCCCTCATTGAAAGGTGACGAGTAGCAGTATGCATGTTCCTGGAGAAGGGATGCCCACACCCAAATGTACACAAATACGTATAGATAGTATCTACGTACGGATATACTATATGTACATTATATGTACACATCGCATTAGCTGACTCGAGGCCACTCAATTACTTCCCCAATAAGGGTATCGAGACCCTCTCGAAAAGTGCGTGCGAAGGAGCAAATTTCCCTTTGATACGTACGTACGTACGTACTTGATAGGTACTGTGCTCAAGCGAGGCCCTTCTAGGACATTGTTTGGTTAGGATGAGAACTCACCTCAAGTGGGTGGGGAAAAAGAAATGGACAAATGCGACTTCCAAGAAGATTTAGCTCAACCAGATTACCGACTAACGCTAAGCGAGCTTAATTTTTAGGAAACATGTCTTTTCAAGCCCGAGAGAGGGCCACTTTTTGCCAGCGATTGTGAATCTACTTCTCGGTTTGTGTCTCGTCATGTAGAAACCAAAGCAATTTGATCTTCTGGCGATAATCGTAGTACTTGGATGGAGCAAAGGAATGCTTGGAATTGGATCTGTTCATCTGTTTTCTGTCACGGAAGTCTCGAATCCTCGCGTGCTCTTGACATTGTGAAGTCATTACTCAAGTGGTGGTCCATGCTGCCGACAATTCCAACAAAACAACTAACATGTTCTCTTCTTTGACTTCTTCAGCGAGAAAGAGAGAAAAAGAGAGAGAGAGAGAGGGATGAGACAACCACCTAAAACTCTCACCGAGACCAGAATCCATCTCTCCTTGATTCAGAGACACTTGTGTTCTTAATGGCTTGACTCAAACTCTAACCACGTTCAAAATCGAAAGCCTCCTCAATGGTTCCAATACGATTCCATTCTTTCAGGTCAATATCAATGCTTCGCCACAAACGAATGGGGCACAGCCACGACAAATTCAGTTTTTGTCAGGAAATCCGAATTGAACAACTTCAAGGATGAGCCTCCAAAAACGGAAACCGTGGAAGAGGGTTTGCCCTTCGGAATTGTGTGTTCATCTCCGGATGGTTGGCCGCCCCCATCCGTCTACTGGATGTTGCAGGTACAAAGTCGACATTGAAATCATGTTCCAAAGTTCAAAGCAAACACGGTTTTCCACTTTTAGGGTCAAAATTGGTTGAAAACCATCAATTCCTCTCGACTGACCGTTGACCCTGAGGGCGAGTTGTGGTTCTCCAATGTGACGCGAAAAGATGCTTCCGAGGATTTCTTGTACGCTTGCTCCGCGGCTTCTTATTTTAGAAACGAGTACAAGCTCGGAAATCGGGTCCATTTGCAAGTGATCCAATCTGGATCCTCGGCTGGACTTCAGAATAAACACGAGCCCGTGAAGCAGTACTGTAGCAAGCGAAACGAAGTCACGTACCGAGGCAAGGAGATGAAACTCTGGTGTATTTATGGAGGTACACCCTTGCCGGAAATACGTTGGAGGAAACAGGGTGGAGCACTTCCATGGGGTCGAACCACTTTCGATAATTACGGCAAGACACTTGTGATCAAACACGTGGACTTTGAAGACGAGGGCGATTACACTTGCGAAGCCTCCAACGGGGTGGGGTTGGCTCAATCGTACTCGATTAACCTGAAAGTCCTGGCCAAGCCGAGGTTTTTGATCGAGCCTGAGATTCAGACTGCTGCTGAAGGGGAAGAAGTAACGTTCGAGTGCGAAGCCGACGGCAAACCAGATCCCAGGATCGTGTGGATCCACAATGGACAACCATTGGTTGACAACGACAATCCCAATCGCTTTGTCTCGCCATCCAGGATCACCATTAAGAATCTGAAGAAAGGCGACACCGGTAATTACGGATGCAATGCCACCAACGAAGTAGGCTATGTGTACAAGGATGTCTATGTCAACGTCCTGGGTAAGTTCTCAGAGAAACCTTCTTTTTTTGGGGGGGGGATCATTTTGTCATTTTCAATTACCCACCCTATTCCGCTTTCCAGCCTTACCACCGGAGATCACAACTGGCCCGGAGAAAATGGCCCAAACCGTGGATGGTAAAACAATAACGTTAACCTGTCGGACCTTTGGGGCCCCAAGGCCCATTGTGAAATGGTTCCACGATGATGACGAACTCACGGGAGGCAGATACGAAATCACAACTGAGGGAGACTTGATGATTCGAGAGGTCAAGTTTTTCGATGCGGGCGACTACTTGTGTAATGCAACCAATAAATTTGGCTGGCAGAGTGCCAAGGGCTCATTGGTGGTGAAGGAACACACTCGCATCACTGGCAGTCCGCAAGATTACGAGGTCGAAGCCTCGGATTCAGCAACTTTTCGTTGCAACGCCGTTTACGACTCTGATTTGCATCTGGCCATCAAATGGCTCAAAGATGGCGAGCTCATTGACTTTGATGTGGAACCAAGGTTCATCCAATCTTCGGATCAATCCTTGACTATCACGAAGACCACAGAGTTGGATTCGGGCCGATACACTTGTCGAGCAGAATCTGATCTGGATTTTGCAGAGGCCAGCGCAACTCTAATCGTGCAAGACGTACCTAATCCCCCTCAATTACGATGGGTGGACTGCAACGCAAAGGATGCGACTGTGGTCTGGCAACCAATGGGAGACAATCGAGCTCCCATCCTCACCTACAAGATCCAATACAATACCTCGTTTACTCCAGACACTTGGGAGACTGCTACAGGTGAGCAATCGTCATTCAGATCAGATTTTGAAAGAAATGCTAATCATGATCTATTGTTCCCTCGGTAGATATCGTACCTGCTACTGACACGTCGTTTAAAGTGAGCATGTCCCCCTGGTCGAACTACACGTTTCGTGTGATCGCTAGGAACAAAGTGGGAGAGTCTCTTCCCTCTGGTCACTCAAAGACCTGTCTAACTCCAGAGGATGTCCCTTCCAAGAATCCAGACAATGTTGAAGGACGAGGAACGGCTCCAAATAATCTCGTTATCTACTGGACGGTAAGTGTCAACTTAAAAACTCTGGAAGACAATAGGGATCAGACTTAAATTGACAATCATTCCAATTCTACAGCCTATGCCAGAGATCGAGCACAATGCTCCCAAATTCAAGTACAGGATTTATTGGAGACAAGATAAGCCCGGAGAGAGATGGAAGATTGAAGATCTCGCAGATTGGAGACTGAAAGAGATATTGATTCCTAATCAGCCCACGTACTCCAAATACAAAATCAAAGTGGTGGCACATAATCAGAAAGGTGAAGCGAACGTAGCGGCAGAAGAGGTTTTAGGATACTCCGGAGAAGATATCCCAGCCGAAGCACCTACATCTTTTGCTTTACAAGAAGTAGTTGGTCCTCGATCGGCCATTGTTTCTTGGGAAGGGGTTAACAAGGATTCGATCCGTGGAGAGTTTAAGGGATACAAGATCCAAACTTGGACTCTGGAAAGTGGAGAGGAGAAGTTCCGTGAGATCATCATGAAAAGCGACTCCACGAGGTCTTTGGTCCAATCATTCAAGCCATTTGCCACAAATTTCGCACGCGTGCTAGCCTTCAACGGAGCTTACAACGGACCACCAAGCAACATCATTAGCTTTAATACCCCAGAGGGCAAACCGGGTCCAGTGGACATGTTGGAATGCTTTCCAATGGGCAGTTCAGCGCTTCTCTTGGCCTGGAAACAACCCCAAGAGGTCAATGGTGTTCTAACTGGCTACCGCATCTATTATCAAGAGGTAGACGGCACCAAACTCGGTCCTTTGTTGGAACGCGAACCCCGAATCATGAAGAACCGAACGGACAAAGCCAAGTTAGCGGGCTTGGAGGCCTATTCAAAATACCGAGTGACCATTAGAGCAACCACCTCAGCCGGCGAAGGCATGCCTTACTACACGGAATGCGATACCAACCCTCAATCCGATGAGCCTCCAAGTCGCCCTCGCTTCAAGTACATCATCATGAATGCCGAAAATGGGTTCGCCCGTATCAAAGTCACGTGGATGCCTCATATTGAGGGGAATCCAGGCTCTCACTTTTACGTTCAGTATAAGAAGGACATGGAGACCCAATTCTTATCCTCCAACGAGGAGCTGAATGAGGATAGCATAGTGGTTCGGGGTCTCGATCCCGACGAAACCTACGACTTCCGAGTGGTGGCCGTTGACGGCAAGCATCAGACACCTTCACGAATCCTTCCAGTCTACACTTACTCAAGTTTACCTTCCTCGGGGGCGTCCGGTTACGAGCCCATTGCACACTCTGGCTGGTTCATTGGCATGTTGGCCGCAGTGATCTTCTTGCTGTTGATCTGCTTGGCCGTGTGCATCGTTAAGCGCAACCGTGGCGGAAAATACGCCGTCCAAGAAAGCGAGGAGAGGCAGGGGCGTCGTGATCCCTACGACGAAGGCGGATTCCCTGAATACACGCAACCGTAAGCGCAAAAAGCGAGGGTGCTTTGAATTGTTTTGTTTTGGCGCCATATTCAAAGGATGTTTGTGTTTGACTCTCCTTCTAGATTGGACGACCGCCATCTTGGAGGTGGCGGAACGATGACCTCTGATCTCAAACTCCCTCCAGAATCCGACACCGATAGTATTGCCGATTACGCTGATGGAGAGAACACGGGTAAGTTAGCGTTGAAGAGCCTTGAAATCGCAGTTCAAACTCGCATGTGCCGTTCGACCAAATTTACTTCGCTGAGCTACACGTAACGGATATGTATGCCAGCTTTAGTTTGATCAAGTTGCAAACTCATACATCTTACAGTTCTCATCTTTGACTTTTTAGTGAAATTAACCTTGTTTTTGTTCGTTGTTTGCTTGTCCGTTTTCGCCCCTGTTTTTTCGTTACACCCTGTATTTTTAGCCGGTTTAGACGAGGACGGATCCTTCATCGGGAAGTACAGGAAAGACCGCAATCCGGAGCAATCTTCCGCATTTGCTACCCTTGTGTAACTGTTAAATAAGCCCTAAATCAATCTCCTCCATATGATCCAATGCAATAACACACCCCACCTGGAATCGTGAGTATTGTTTAGTTGTCGTTTTATCATCTTCGACTTTGTTGCATGACCTTCCATGTCCAGTTTCAACTCTACCACCTCATACCTAACTGAACCGATGCCTTCCAGGTCGATTCGAGGAGGATGGATCGTTTATCGGTCAGTACGGAACGATCCGTAAACAACAACTTCAACAACAACAACAACAACAACAGCAGCGGATACCGCCCAATTCAATCCTCGCCCCTGGAACATTTGTGTGACCATGGTGATCTGTGTTCATGTCAAAAGAATGAGTTTCTCAATCTGCAGCACTGCCTCATCATAATCATCACTTCTTGAGCATTCCGTTATTCCATGGAACTTCTCTGTGTTGTTCCAGATTTGCCTTACGAGTAGATGAGAGACAGACAGAAGAATACCAGAACAAGTGCTTTTTCCACTGTGATTTCCCCCCCTCCCATGAAAACAAACAATCTCTCATTCTCTTTTGCTATTGTCTGTGTTCTGTGCTTTATGACGACATTTTTGTACTCACGATCCGTTCGTTCACCAACAACGGTGCATATGAAGAGACGCCCTGCCCTCC
Organism: Tigriopus californicus; assembly: GCF_007210705.1. Lineage (NCBI taxonomy): Eukaryota > Metazoa > Arthropoda > Copepoda > Harpacticoida > Harpacticidae > Tigriopus > Tigriopus californicus. The sequence continues at coordinate 2,919,955 of NC_081441.1, read as the reverse complement.
CTCTCCCACAACTTCACAGTAGTTTACAATGGTCTCAATTTTCCCTCATTCGCACAGCACGGTCATGGATCGAAGGCATTACGATGATTTCATGTTGAAAATATATTTGTAACTGATGACTATTCTGAAGTGGATTTGATTGATTGTTATTTTTGCATATTATTATTTTTTATTTCATTCTTTGACGTCAGGCAATTATTCCAAGGCACCTCGAACAAACGAGACGAGACGTTGGGAATGCGCCAAACTCCACACAAGTATAAGTAAGTAAATATAAATCCTAAAGATCGGAGCATTAGTATCAAATGGCTTCAAATAGTATTCATGTCAGAGGTGTTCAAGTGCATTCGTTCTCCAGATTGAGATTCATCATGACAATAAGGAAGTTATCATTTCATAGAGCTAGTTTGGTTTCTGTTGAGAGAGTGAGAAAGAAAGCTCGCGAAAGTTTCATTTCCTGAGAAAGCCTTTGTCAACTCAAGGCTGTTGGAACACATCATTGGATCATTTATTCCGGAGGATGCGGGCTTTCTTAGCGGCACTTCCCGGTAGGTGGCGAATAGCTGAACAACTTTGTTGTCGACTTCGCGTATGAGTAGAGATCGAGGATGATCGTTGTAACGGTAGATTCTGATCGAGAGAACGTCTTTTGCGTTTTAGGGCATTGTCGGACGTCTGGGAATTATTAGCAGGTGAAAAATGTCCTGAACTACGGGTGACGCGTGTCATATTGGTCTCCTTTTGAGCGGAGCGTAGAACCCGTGATTTCGAGATCGGGGATCCCAAGTTGTTTTTGAGGATTCCTCCAGGATTATTCTGTTGAGCAAACGGTCGTTTTTTGGGCGTCTTCTGAGGTGTGTGAACACATTTATCTGAGGAGGGCAGGTTTTCGGAATCGCTGATGTATTCAGGTACAATTGAGCGGCGAGGTTGCTTCACGAGAATACTTGCAGCCACGTCGGTCACAACCTTCTTTTTAGTGGCCACAAACTTGTGATCTAGATTACGTCCAGGCAGAGGAGGAGGAGGACTGGGCGAGGAGCAGGGGTCACGATCCGTGCTAGAAACGTCATTGCACTGAATTTGGTTGAGCGTTTCATTCTTGACGCGCTGAAGAGGAATCGTGGACGGTAGAACTGAAGAACTGGAACTGGGTTGGATACCTTCATGGCTGATGATGGGGTCATTATTTGGAGGTGATGCTGCTCTTTCTTTCTGAATCTTGAGCCGATGTTTGAACAGGCTCGGAACGAATGCATTGTTCAACGGACTTGAACCTCCTAGCCTCAAAGGCTTGAACATTTTCTTTCGTTGCAGGAGAGACGGAGGCGTGGCTCGGGTGGCCATGGTGTCCGGATTGAAAAGGCGTTGGTTTCCGACCAAATTAGTGCCCTGTTTCTCGCCATCCAATTTCGAATTTGGACACCGGGATATAATAGCCACGCCATTGGGCTTCGGGGGCAATGCCGGAGCAGCACCCGCGCCTTCCAGCGATTCTGAGCTCGTCGCCGAGGACAAACTGCCGGTGCTTTGAGAAGCGGAGAGGCCGTGCAATTTTCTCAAAACTTGAGCCCTTGGAGGACCAGGGGGATCGAGCATTACGGTGACGATACTCGTATTATCCGCTCGTAGATTGCACATGCTCCACCTATCAAGGGCCTGATCTACCAATCTCTTGGAAGGATTGATCCAGTTGTGTCCGCCTTGGGGATTGATCATGTGTCGTTCGTTGTTTCTTTCCGCTTCAAACACTCCTTGAACGGCCATTTCGGGTGAGAGTACATTCCATGCCCCATCTGTGGCCAGGACTAGACAACGATCCTTTAGAGAATCAAGTTCAAAGACGTGCAAATCGGGGTCCGGCGACACAATAAATACATCATCTTTGGCGTTGTAACTCCAGAGGTCTCCTTGAATAGGAATTAGGTCTCATTGAAAATCGATTATTGTATCAGTAGTGCATGCATGCAGGACACGACCCTTTTAAAACTAATTGATAGGTACTATTTAAAGCCGTCTATCGTGTTGAGCATTCAGCTATTAAATCCATAGATCAAATCTGGCACACATGAGGTGAAAAGGAATCAATTTGCGATACTCGAATGGGCACGTTAGATATGCAAAGAACCTTTGAAATCTAAAGCAGGGCAAGGAAGTTTACCTAGAGCTCTGGCCACAGCTAGAAAAGGGACCTCGTCAATTGGCGTTGACCTCCTTACGGGGCCTTGGTGTCCTCCTCGTGGGCGGTACCAAACCACTCTAGGCACGCCCGATTTATTCACCACTTTCCCACCCGCACTCTCAATACGCGCCAACTCCTCGTCGCTCTCGGGTTTGTGGTCAGTGGTCAAACGTTTTGCTTTCCACCTAAAAGGCCAACATGGCTCATGAAATGCTGCAAATCTGAAGTCCAAATCCTCCTTACTTGGTTGGATTGAAGGCATCACGTTGACCCATGACGATGCCAGAATCACCACAATGGCCGATGAAGAGCTTGCCACGTTTGATGAAGCACACGGAGGCCGTGGTTCCGGCCGTGGAAGGCATACCCGAAGCCGTCTTTTTCCAATTAGGCAAATCCGCCCACATGGCTTGTTGCGTGGAGAGGAAACCTTCGCGAATGGCCTTGAGCACACTTTCGTCATCTTCAGACCAAAACTGTTTCTGCTTGGTGATGGAATCCATAAGATGGTCCTGAAAAAGAATACACACGAACATCAGCCATTGCGCATGGCTGTTGGATATTTGGGGGAAATGGATATAATCCAACAACTACGTAAAATTACTTCAACGCAACTCTTAGATGAGTTGGCGGTCTTAATTTTTGTAAACAGATTAGCCTAGTCAATGTTTAGTCAAACATAATCTCGAACATCATCTGGAACCGTGTTTAATAAATACAAAAGAAACGAAAACAAAATCTACAGGTGCCCAGTAATCGGTGAAAACTGCCGTAGTTATTCTCTTTGAGCTATATATCGCTCTATTATTTTATCATATTTAAAATTTAAAATTCCTCATCAAGCCCGCGTGAACCGAAATCTTAGCCTTAGTAGTGCCTAACCTTATACATCCTTAAATCACTCTAAATGCCATCAAATAAATGCTTTATCATTTCGCAATTATGGGACACTGAACATGCCATTAAAAAGGATGCAGGAGGGTACATTAAGGCAATTATGACGATGTTAAGGGTACCAACTAATCAGGGGATCCTAACGTCTACACTGGATTTGGGATTGTGTCCGTTATACTGCAAGATCACCGATGGTTCACATATCAAAGCCAATGGACAGCAACGTTCTTGTGCTCTTAGAAATCTCTGAATGGGATGGTCAAATCTTTAAACGACTTCATGCACACCCACAAGGGCTCCACCCGTACAAAACCCCAAGTCCTATAAACTCATGAAGCAATGAAACCGAGCTCTCATTCGAGCTGATTTTCCCCGTTCCAACCCACTCACTTTGGCGTAGAGGGCGGCTTCCCTTCCTCCATGGCCATCAAAGATACCAAAGAAGGCGAATTCCAAGTCTTGCTGATCGTCCGTCTGTTGGTAGGCCACGGAGAACACATCCTCCATGTACTTGCGGTCTCCTTGATGACAGTGGGCGGTGACCCGGAGGTTCACACCAATTGAGGGCGACATGGCTCTCAAATCACTCTCCTCGGGCTGATTTCCACCCTCATCCAGTTCGAATCCACCTCCGCCTACTGATCCTACTAACTTCTAAAGATGCAAGCGAGGACGGGGCTTGGGACGAGGATGGAGGTGAAGAGGTCGTTCGAGGATGCACGCACGACTCAAAGACGACAATCACCACAAACGAAACCTTGCACGAGCGCGAAAAAATCCGCTGATGCTCGAGGCAGGTATGCCGAAATGTATGGCTGACAAAGCCAAACAAAGGCAGAGGGTTAGCGCTAGTTCCAACTGAAATTATTTTGAATGTGGAGAACGAGTTCGCGCAGAAAAGGCTACAGATGTATTAGCATTTCAGTGATGGTTTCTGACTGAATGTGTATGGTTTCTTTAGGTCTAAAGTCTGGACATGCATTTCCCTAATAGATGCTATTGAGATGGTCCCGACAAGTGATTGTAGACGGCGGTTTATGGACACAGTCTAGAAATATTCCAAGATAATGGCCAATCGGATTCAAGTTGGGAGCAACTCTATTCAACATAATCAAAAGTTTGGCAGAGGTTTCTGGCGGAAACAAAGACGAGAAATTCAATTTCGGCGGTTGCCCCTCGCTCCATCGAAGTGTTATTTCTTCCCTCAGTCAAATCCAGTACACCTATTCAACTTAAGACGCTTGCATTGAATCAGACTAAGTTTGGCTAAAAGTTTATTTCTACAAACGATACATTTGATAGCAATATCAGTTACATATTGAGTAAAATAAATCGGTTTCGTGGGTTAAAACAGGTCGGAGGTCATCTAGTAAGCCGAGTGAGTTGGGACTCCATAGGAAGTCGGGCCATGGATGGGTTTAGTGGGATGGGCAGAAGTGTGAGCTTGGGTCGTTGGGTATTGGTTGTGAACAGGGTAAATGGGTCGCTTATAAGTACTGGGACCATATCCATAGTAGTTGGGCTTCGTCTTGGTTTGATAGCCATAACCCCCTGGGCCAATGTAGGTTTCTTCTTCGCGGCCATAAGAGTCCGATGAGCCACTACCATAAGTGGAGCCATATCCGTACGGTGAATAGCCGTATCTGTGACCAGCGTCATATCCGTAACCACCGCCATATCCGTGACCATATCGATTGCCGCCACCATATCTTGGATCGTGGTAACCACCACCATATCCGTACCGATTGCCGTGACTCTTGTAGCTAGCACCATAACCCCCTCGATTGTAATCATCATACCCTCCACCGTATTGCGAGCCCCCATATCCTGAACTGCCATAACGCGAATTATAACCGTAGTCGCCGTATCCATCAGCATTATATCGATCGTCGCTGCGTTTTGGGCGACTTTCGTAGCTATCACCACCAGATTGCCCACCATCCCCACTTTCCTGTTTGGCCGAAGATTTATCGTCATCTTCCCAGTCGTCCCAGTCACTATCATAGTTTTCATTCGAGTTGTACCCTCCATAGCCACGATTGTCGTAACGATCGTATCCTCCACTATAGGAACTTCCTTGACGTCGACCGGAACCCCCATATTGGTTGCCGTACTGTCCGTCATATCCTCTAGAATATCCTCCATAAGATCCATGAAATCCAGAATAACTACCATAACCACCGTAAGGGCTGCTCCCGTAGACACCATATTGATGGCCTCTAGAATGACCACCATAAGGGCTGCTCCCGTAGACACCATATTGGTGGCCTCCGTATCCAGGAGAATGGATTCCTCTATGACCACCAATCCCTCCATACCCACCACCATAGGAATTGCCATAACCACCATAGGAATTGCCATAACCACCGTACGGGCTGCCATAACCACCGCCATAGGAATTGCCATAACCACCGTACGGGCTGCCATAACCACCGCCATAGGAATTGCCATAACCACCGTACAGGCTGCCATAACCACCACCATAGGAATTGCCATAACCACCGTACGGGCTGCCATAACCACCACCATAGGAATTGCCATAACCACCGTACGGGCTGCCATAACCACCACCATAGGAATTGCCATAACCACCGTACGGGCTGCCATAACCACCACCATAGGAATTGCCATAACCACCGTACGGGCTGCCATAACCACCATAGGGTCCAAACTGGTGACCAGTGGGCAAGGTGGAACTTGAGTGAGGATCTTGACGGTACCCCTCCTTGGTATCAATGGTCAATGCTTGAATCATGGAATCGACCAAATCGTCCACAGTAACTTCCTTGGCTTTTTCTTTACTGGTACCATCATGAGGTAAGTGAGCGGGATTTTTTTCGAATCCGCTATACGGAATGACGTAGCCTTGTGTGGGGACAAGATGTGATTGAATTTTTGAATTGAACCCGAAATTGATGTTGGGGCTGAAATAGCTCGTCGAGCCCAAAGTTCGGGCCTCTGGAGGACAAGCGTTGGGAACTTGGCATCGGTTGGCATAAGCTTGCTCGCAAGGGGTCGAGCAACAAACATGGTCCTCTTGAGTCACTTGTAACATGGACCCAAACTTGGTATATTTCACGTCGCAGCACCCCGTCTTGACTTGGAAATGTGGCGGACAAAGGCCTTGCAATATGAAGTGGCATTGCTGCGAGATGTCCGATTTGCAACACACATTGTTCTTCCGGTCTCTGCTCTCGAAACATTTGTTCTTAGCGTCATCCCATAAACAGGTGTAATCAGAGGCACAGGATTGGGCCGATGTGAATCCTCCGCAATGCGTATCGTCGCAACACAAGGCATCCGTAACATTGCCTACTTTGCACGTGTCCTTGGTCCAGAGCCAGTTATCGTGGCGGGCAAAGGCCGGAGCCACAAGCGCAAATAGAACCGGGAGAACGTGAGCGTGTAAGTACATTCTCACCAGATCCCAAAGCGTCAATGAATACCTCCAGAACGTACGACACTCTTGAGGTAACATCGAATTGCCCCTAATGTGAGCAAGTGCTGCTCGGATCGGCTCATAACTCACATTCCTGACATCTGCAATAAGAAATTCTGTTTTAATGTAAAAACGCTTTCCCATAGCAGCTTCTCATGTGCAAATGCAATTGCAATTAAACCAAGGCAGAGACAGACCTCTGTTTTTACTGAGCTTTTTTTTTAGCCGCTTCTGGGAATGTAATGTCAAGGAGCATCAAACGAGATGTTTGCTTGTAATCTTTACACTGACATGGCAATTGATTCACTTACGAGATAAACTTGACGGACCTTAAATATATAGCTAAACCCGGAGCCACACATTTGAATCACACTACCCTTTGAATCATCTACATCCGTGCGGGCAATCATTCATTCATGGGTCAGAGAAGGGCGAAGAATTTATACACATGGATTTTTACCTGTCCGTGAAAAGTTAACACTTGAGGTCATTGAATTGCGCCCCTTGTCAATTTTCTGATAAATAATTAAAAATTTCAATCAAGGCTTCCTAGAATATGCGAGGGTGGTACCAAATAAATCAGGACTTCTTAATGTTCTCTAAAACTAAAAGAGATATAAAAAAACTCAATTTGCAACTTTTTCCGACATAGTCACCGTGCACAACAATCCCCTTTTGCATCCTCTTCATCCAGTTGTTAAAAACATGTTGGAGGCTCCCGGGCATAGCTGCCGAAGCATCCCCTTCACAACAACATTAAGCTCAAAATTGATGGCATGTCTCTGTCCAGCAAGCTTGATCTTTAGGTGTGGAAAAATATAGGCTGCCAAATATAGGCTGTAAAAGTACATGGAAGTGCACACCTTGATCTTCCTTTTGACCAAGAAACCCCTAGTTTTTTGGGAGATGTGAGGCTTTGCTTTGTCCTGGGTAATGTCAATTTGCACAAATTATGAAGGGGTGGCTTAGACTACTTCAAATTGCATACAAATTTCTTCAGAACCAAACAATAAACCAAAGCATACACTATGTCATCAGAATCGTGAGAGTTGGATCTTTCAACTGAATCCAGTTTTGTAGTGGTAATTTCAAACGCAAGGTTTTCATAACGATTGTTCCAATTTGTTTGGTATCATTCTCGTATTGACTCATTGAAGCGGGAAAGGAAGATGACGTCATCGTCAAATTTTGAGCGATCACTCCTAATTTTGAGGCATCATATCTCTTTGCTGAGGGATTAAATTGAAGGTTCAGTTCTTTTATCCATTAAAGGAATGGTTCATGCAGGTAGGTATTTTTATAAACTGTCTAAGTTTCACTCATTAACAGTTTTTTTAATATTAGAAGAAAGGGGGGCGTTTTGCCGGCTGAAATTTTTTTTGTATTTTGGAATTTCGTATTTTTGCAATAAACTTTTTGAAACCTTAGAAACTGTTATTGTCCAATATTGAGATTTATATCTTGGATTTTTAGTACCTCTACTGTTATGAAAAGTGCCCCAATGACCTCCCAAAATTTGTGCTGCTTTTCATCGTGCAGCTGCTACTTCAGTAAAAAAAGCAACATGGGCCATTTGGCCTGGTTGCGGCTGCTGGCACAAGTTTGGGCTGAAAAGAGTTTATTACAAGTATCAACAATGCCATGGTCTCTATCAGAGTTATCATGATTCAGAATCTATACAGAGACATCAAGCCATACATCTCATTCAAAATTTATTTAATTACTTATTCGCAAGTCCAATCTCTTCATTTAAAGTATCACATCATTAAATCAACGAAACTGATTCTCCTTCTATTGTACTGTCTGAGTGAGCAAAGCTCTGCTCAACCCAGCAGAAAGCTCCATCAATTTAATGAGGAGATGGTACATGGAACACAAAAAATTGGCAAGTAGGCAAGGAAGAATATTTTAAATGGAATGTATGCCTTGGTGTCTCTGTATTGATTCTAAATCATAATAACCATGATAGAGACCATGGTATAGCTAATAAATGTAAAACACTTGTTTCGGCCCAAAATTGTCCGAGCAACTGCAACCCGGCCAAACGGCCAATTTCGCTTTTTTACTGACAACGGTAAGCATGTAATGAAAATCACTAAACCTCCAAAGTCATCCCTCATTGTTTCTGTAAGTCAGAAAATATGCAAGCTGCGTTTTCAGCACAGTTGGAATCTTTCCCCTAGTGTGATTTACTTTGCCGGGCGTTGCGAGGGCAAAAACACGTACACCTCTAGTGGGGTTTCCTTTCCGTTTAAGGGAAGATAAATGAACGAATATTTTATCGAACAAGCAAGTTCAGATTTTCTCAGTGAAAAATCTTTAGTACCTACAGTTGGGAAATTCGAGACCGCCCTTCAAAGGAATTGATGCTAAGATTTGAAATGCCCATCAAAATGATGATGTCATTAGTTTCTAAAACAGTTTAATACAAATTACTTAGCTGACTTGACGAGAGACGAGATTGACGAAATTTGTGTCAAAGAAAATTGTGCTAGAGTCTAAGGCTCACTTGGTTTTGAGGAAGTGTTATTGACATCATGACATCAGGAGAGTCTAAACTTACAATCAAATACTTGAAACATTGAAAGTACAAGGCCGTGAGACTCATTCAAGAAAAATTGAAGCTGAACTTGCACTTCACTTTGAATAACGCAACAACTACCTTACAGACAACGAGGACCAATAGAGACAACTATTCGCCTCATGTATACAGTGTGCTGAACTCTCCTCTTGGTTTTGAGATCAAAGTGCCATTATCAAGCATAATCAAGAGCAGCAGGTGTGAATTTTGACTCCCTTGGTGCCAGATGCGTAACTTATTTGAACGAATGGCAAACAAAAACTTCAGAGAAACTGCTGCAAATCAGTTTTTATAGGAGAGCATCTGAGTGAAATTGTTTTGTCTATCATAACGGGTGTAGAACAATTGTGAATCCAACACGCCAGCGAACATTTTAAAGAGTCGTTAAATGACCAATTTCGATCCTTGCTTGATATTAGTAACTACGTATCTTCAGAGATTGCGCCAATGATGTGATGTGTAGATCAAAGTGCATCTAAAATGGACCAATATTCCAATGTTGCTGAACAGCCTCTCCAACAGAAGCATAAAGTAAACATTTGAGAAAAACAGCGGAAACTCTTATGAGATTGTTCTCAAAATTAAAAGTGGAACCAACTCACACACACCTCTCTAAATATTTGAACCTAGGAACCTAACCCACATTGAGGAGATGCAATCTCCACACTAAATCATATCTGAAATATGAAAAACATCTAGATTTTTTCTGTTGGTGGCGTAATAAGTTTATGTTCTAAGTAGTAAGCACTGTTGCCACTTATTGTGTCGATATTTCATGAAATAAAACATGAACCAAAATAATGCTTGATTCGTTTTTTTACAACACTTTTACAAAAGAAACAATAAATTACAGGACACTGGACAGCTGCATTGGGGCTGACCTTATTACCAGGCATATAATAGCCAATGTCACAAACCGTGAATCATGCCCGAGCAAATTTTCAAGTCAGACTTAGACTACATGTACTTAAGGCGGTCTTGCCTCAAATAACCGTCGGTGAAGGGTTTGCTTGGAATCTATCTTATCGTAGACGTTTCTACATCTCTGGCAGACACCTTAACTTCGACATGGTGAATTTTTATTGCAAATTCAAATGCTTTCTACTTAATTAAAGTGTAAAAAAATGCCAATTTCAACAATAAAATAACTCGTTCTAAAGTGTTTGAGGAAGTAAGGACTATCATCAATTTGATGGATGTTTCAAATCTTAGCACTAATTCTTTTGAGGCGAGGCCTCGAATTTCCGAACTGTGACTTGTCATGGGATAGAGTAGTGCCCTAAGACTGGTAGTGCCCCAGGATAGAGGGCCATTTGTTCGTTCGTTCGTTCGAAGTCAGATGGCAGCTCTCTCGCTCGGACTGCCATCTGATGATTGGTGTCCCAACTTAGGGATATTCCCGCCCCGTCGTCACAACGAACGTACAACATTTAG
>NC_081441.1:2907915-2909220 GCF_007210705.1 Tigriopus californicus | reverse complement strand
AATTATTTTGAACCATTTAAGTTCAACATTCACTTAATAAGGATGACATTACATCGCAAGTGATCAAAATATGCAGAAAATACGAAAGAAATAATTGGTGCCAACTTTTTGCCATCAGTAAGATGTGTGGTGACACTGCCTTCATGGTAGAACCAGAGGGCGCACTAGTGTGAAATCCCAAAGCTTTACACCTCTCTATTGTTAACCGCTTGGCCAGTAAGCGGGAAATGAAGTACTTTATTGCCCCGCTTTCTTGCACGTAGCAAGATGGTGAGACAGTGACAGCTTGGCGTAGCAGGGTCGTAGAAAATTGGGCGGAAGTTCCATGAGACAAAATCGATCAGGAAAAGGCTATATTAACCTGGAAATGTGGGGGCTCATCCCCAGGGCCCGGTCTTGCTCGTTTCATTTTAGTTGACAGTGTTTTGGACCTCAATAAAACGATAATATCTTTAATTCAAAGACCTGCTGCAACAGTTCTTAATCCCTTGATCAAAACTTGGCTTGCTTACTTATAAATCTGTTGAATTTGAAGAACATTTATGTATGCAAAGCTTTATTGTTGCGTCATAGACTTTGTGAAAAACATCAAAAGATTTACCTAAATAATTGATTGCATTATTTAACGACAAATCCGAGTACAAAAACTTCCACTCGTGGTTTTATTTATGTACCAGTACATCAAAGTATGAACATATATAGGGAACCAAAATATGTTGCTAAATTAAACCAATATCTAGTCCATCAACCAAAACTAAAAGTAGCAAGCGTGTTAAAGAGCATGTCAACTTGGCACATTCAAACTTCACCTCTATCTTGGATAAAGGCGTCTTTGAGCAGAATTGGGCCGTTCTTAAGGAACCCCAGCACTCAAATTATACAGTATTCAACGTAGGTATGAACGTTACCTAATCCTATATGTGTTTAAATGTCTTCATTCCCTTTGTCCTAACCCGGGAATACGACATAGCGTTAGCGAGAGACGAGGAATTTCATGTGAAATGCGCCATAAAATCAATCACTTGGATAAAAAGATTGTGAGGGGCTTAAAATCTTCTTATCTTCTTTTGTCTTAACCGGGCACCAACTTTGTACAACTTGCTGCCGTGCTCTCTTAGACGATTCTATGCATTAGATGACCCATTGTTAAGTTTTAAACGTGACTTAGATCGGTTTTTGTTAACGATCCCAGACCAGCCCTACATTCAAGGGTGCCCTAGAGCGGCTAATTCAAACAGTTTGCACGACCAAATATTTTATAAATTATGACTCACCTTGACTTACAGAGAATTTCATTCCCTTGTA
>NC_081441.1:2905204-2906735 GCF_007210705.1 Tigriopus californicus | reverse complement strand
ATTCAAAATATGTATCCTAAAATCTAAAAAAAAATAAGATTAAAGGCAGCCCAAACTCAAAACCCTAGATTTGCATGAAATATGCTTGAAAACATCAAATATGTAATGTAAACGAAAAAAACATTTTTTGACATAATGATGACGTTTTACAACAGTTGGTATCCAAAACACAGGGCTGGTGGCATTAACTAAACTGTCAAAACCGAGCTTTGTAAAAATTGGTACATTTTCTAAAACTTGTAAGATAGGTTGTAAATCAATTGAAACCCCTAAAGAACTGCAGATGTTCATTGATTTTTCGTCCCAGTTTCATGGCTAGTCCTATGGGAGGATTGAGACAACGCCAAAAGCCAAACATAGCTCATGAGTAGAGATTGGACTTGAAATTGATTTGCACATACGAGCAGAGCAGCAATTCAAAGGGTTTTTCGTAACTGGTTTTCTTCTTTGGATAGTTCGGACCATCCACATTGAGGTAAGCCTATTACTCATTGTAACCCTCTTTGATTGCTGCTCAATGTACAAATCACTTTCAAATCCGATCTCTACTCATGAGGAAATGTGCTGGGGTTGAACGTAATCTAGCTTGCTCCCAATTAGCGTCAATTAGCTAGGGGTCAAAAATCTCCACCTCAAATTCCTTGACTCTTCAAACCGGTTTGTTTTCTATGTACAGTCTCTCATTGCACATTGAGTATGTATTGTTGCTTCTCTTGCCATTTACTCTCCCAGCTTTTCTTCCAGCATTTATCCTCCACTGCTCCATTTTCAAAAAACCACTTCTGTACTCACATACTCTCCCCTGCTCCATTTCAAAAACCACTTCTCTACTCACTTACTCTCCCCTGCTCCATTCTAAAAAACCACCTACCTATTCCTCCAACTTAATATTTAACAATGTTTAAAATATATACCCACCCAAAAACCCCAATTTCCCACAAATGCCCTGTAATGCTTGTCGCTACCAGCAAAAGGACAATTGGTCGCCTAATTCCTTCATCTTACCCCCAAGACCTTTTTCACTTACTCAACATTCTCCCAGGGGGAAGTAAGTAACTAGGGATGCGAGAATATACCAAAAAATAGCGGGCATTTTCACTTACCGTGGCGGAAAGTTATTACCTCACCCTGGGGAGTAATCGCAGGTTTGCTCATACCAGTTGTTAAAACAGCAAATTATGTTGTAAATTAAATACTGCAAAGACGCTGGAAAGCGGATTCCCTACCAATGAAATACCACAGCTAGTCTTTGGGATGGAGGACCAGCATTAGATCCACATATTAAGAGCCCTACCTGTTGAGTACGAGCCTAAATGATTCAGAAAATACAGATATAACTCAGGTCTCATTTCCAGGACGTTTGCAAGTTTTAAGTTTGTTTAGATTTCAATTTTGTACCTTCAATTCAATGTGCGTGGCTAGTTCCGGGGTTTCGAATATGTCTTTATGAAAGTCATACTGGCATTCTTGGATCAACATAGAACTAGATAGAACAAGTCATATTGCTCTAGCATTGTCCCATTAGGCGCTC
>NC_081441.1:2888640-2905153 GCF_007210705.1 Tigriopus californicus | reverse complement strand
TGGTGAAATATCACTATTTGAGACAAAAATGCTGTGACGACTTCGCTTGAGGATATCATCGACAAAAGGACAGAAGGGCAATGACCCATGGAGAAAGTCCAACTGCCAAATGCCAGAACGGCAAATGTACCAACTAAAATGGATCTGCCTGTAACAGTGGGTAAACCTTGGACAGGTCCGTGAAAGATCTGACTTCCTGGTATCCAAATGCCCACTATCAAAGCTGCCACAAAACCAATAATTGAGGCAGTGAGTAGGGAGGCATCCTTGGAAGGTTTTTTGAGGGCCACAAAGACCAGCATTAGTGCGTTTGAGCTTCCACCAAGAAGGCCGATCGCGATACCAAAATACTCTTGTGGACCCACTGAAGTATCAAAGCCATCAAATTCTTCAAAAAGAAACGCCGGTTGCACCACGAAGACTTGGCCAATGAATATGGATGCTATGCAAATTGCCTTGAGCATGGAGATCCGTTCCTTGGCCAACATTCGGGCAAATAAAGCTGTAAATCCAGTAGTAGAATGTTGCAATATGACTGAGGGCCCCAAAGGTAGGATATGAAGAACGATGGGAAAAGATGCATTGCACACAAAAGCAAGGAAACCAGCGAATATTACGGAGAAGGACCATTCCACGGCCTCCCCTCGATTGAGTAGAATCAGAGAGAACAGACAGCCCTGAATTACAAAACGGGCTAAAATCAGATCCAGGGGGTGGACCTCGAAGTATTGGGCCAGTACGCCAAATAAGGTATAGAAAATCACTGACACAGAAGCGAGGAGGATTCCGACAATCATCATGGAAGAGCTGGAGCGTTCTGAGTCCAATGGGGTCTCTCATTCATCCCGTTTCGCTGGACATCTGTCGTTTTTTTCTGCCTCATGCTTTACTATATAAGTGAGTGGCGATAGCCAGTTAAATGATCAGTAAGGAAAAAATGGCCTTCGCTGACCTGGTTGTGTTCTTCCAGTCTACTGCCTTCGTTTAACGATGACATTTTCCATGTTAGCACACTTGGGAAAATGCCAAATTTGGGTCACTTAGCAGCCTAGCCAATGTTTCCCCACGCCAATTATTCAAATAAAGCACGTTCATCCCGAGGATGTTTTAACCTTGCCCAGACAACTACTTTGACACTAATGAATAATGACTATTGATGTGTTTCGAACCGGAATGTCAACTTATTTGTTCGAACTCTTGAACCTCAAAGTTTGACGCGCAAACCCAAAGCGACAAAACAATGCTCCAGTAACCGAGGTTTCTATTTGTATTAAAACGGCAATGTTAAATGCATAGGGAGGATGGTAACATTTCCTGGGGTACTGTATTGGTAGAGCATCCGCTTTCCTACTGGCGAATCCTGGTTCGATCCTAGGCTTGCCAAGTCCAAGCTTCTCTGAGGTATTTAAATTACCGCATGAGTTGCTGCTTTAACAGCTTAAATGGGCGAACCTGCGGTCATTCCCGAGGGTGAGGTAATAATTAATGTTGGCTGTTATGACGAAGCGGGAATATCTCTCAAATGGGACACACAAAATCAGATGGTAGGCCGAGCGAGAGAGCTGCCATCTGAGTTCATAACAAACAAACAAAACAAACAACCAGCATATAAGGAGGAAACTACAAAAGAAAACACTTACGAATACTTTCGGCTAATAAGCTGCACCTAAGCCAAAGTTTTGTCCAGAAGGCTAAAACTAAGGCTGGGCTTCTAACGTTGAAGGTACAAAAGGCCCCTAATCGCGACGAGAAGCAGAACAAGTCACCCAAAACCCGCACCAGGAAGTTGTAAAATTACCTCAACATCCTGACAAATGATGAATGCTGCATCATGGACGACGAAACATATGTGAAGGCTAACTTCAAACAGATCCCCGGCAACCTGTTTTTCACGGCCAAGGATAAGTTCAGCATTCCGGAGCATGTCTGCACTCAGATGATGTCCAAATTTGTGAGGAAATTCCTGGTTTGGCAAGCCATCGGCACGTGCGGGAAGCGGAGTGCACCTTTCGTGACCCAGGGCACAATGAACGGACAGGTGTACATGAAAGAGTGCCTCCAGAAGCAGCTGCTTCCTCTCCTGAAGGTCCACAACGTCCCAACAATCTTCTTGCCGGATTTGGCCTCATGCCACTACTCCAAGGGCGGGCTGATGTGGTATGCGGACAATAAGGCCAATTTCGTGCCGAAAATGTTCAACCCTCCCAACCCCCCAGAGCTCCGCCCCATCGAGAAGTACTTGGCAATTATGAAGCAGCACCTTCTTAAACGACCTAAGGTAGTGAAGACCGTCAAGGAACTGAAGAAAGTATGGGTTTACATGCAAAAAACGGTTGATTCACAGGTTGCGCAGAGTCTTATGCCCGGGGTTAAGGCCAAGGTGCTGGCATTTGCGTGTGGACTGTACGTAAATAAAATACGAGTAAAATGGTAAAATGAAGTTTAATAGTTATTTTTCAATCCCTGAAAATTTGATTGCAATCGGATGAAAACTCGAATTTTGTGAATCAATTTTGTGTGTGGCAATTTCATCGTGGACACCCTTTAGTAGGTTCAAAGTATTGTGCTGAAAGATATTTTGACAGAAGTTTACTTTTCATTAACTATTGCTTGATTTGGAAGGCAAAAGCAGCGTTTACATCCCTCCCGAAGGAGTTGGTGCCTGTGTTTTGACCAGTTTAACCACCTTTTCTTAAACGCTTGTACCTCGGAGTTATGGCTTGGACGTTACCTAGAATGTGCATCCGCTCACCACTTTCAGCAGTTTATTTTCAAACTGGTTAACGCCCAAGCCCCTAACTCCGAGGTACGAGCTTTAAAAAACTGGCCTAAGGACGGGAGCTGACAAAAGATCTGTTCAATATCGCTCATCCTCTTCTCTGCAATAACCAATAATTTCATCACTTACCTTTACCCAACTGTGTTTTACTGTCTGCTCTCACCCTCTTCACTTTTTTCATGTGCATTGAACCAACTCTAGTCATATTCACTGTGATATCGCTTTCTAGTCCACTATTTTATTGCTTTTGCCATATTTGTCATTTTTCTTTTTATTCACTGAACAGTCCGTATAATGTTTATACACCATCTTTCCTTTATATTTTTAAGCCATGACATGACCAAGAGTCGCAATAAAGATATCATAATTTGCCAGCTTTGTGCAAATTCAGGTGATTTTTGATGCAAGTTTGCCGTCAATAAAGATCATATTTACATGCAAATTTTGGCCGGCCTACAGATGATGCAAAATTAGTTATTGGTTGGAATGGCCAATATTCCGATAATTTGGGAAATATCCTAGATTTTTTTGTTTTGTTTTTTTCACGGGCTTCTCTAACCGTTACAGGGAATGTAATACCCAATACAATGAAAATGAAAGGTAATGATTCGTCTATTTATTGCCTTTCAATCTTTACAAGATATTTAGTCTACCAACGAATTTGGTCCTGGGTCCTGGGTTGGGACAAAGCTCATGGATACCTTTAAAGACGTGCAGTATCAGCTACCTTTCGTACCTTCTCTGAACCCTGTACAGTCCCAACTTTTTTAGCCTCTCCCAATATGAGTACTCTCTCATTCCTGTGATGTTCCTATTAAAACATCTTTGGACTTGTTCGACCTTTTGCAAACCTGCTGAACTCATTGGAGCCCAAATGGGTGAAGCATAATCAAGATGTGGCTGGACAATCGACTTGTACAGAGTTAGCATCGTGATGTTATCTCTGCTATACGTACTTGAAAAGCTTTACCCACCTTCAACTGGATATGCTTATTGAACTTTCCTTTGCTTTGGAGGATTACACCTAAATCTTTCATAGATGAGACCTGCTCTATATCTTTACCTCCATTATCTATGAGTGGAGTTTGCAAAGGAGTTGACCCGAAGGTCATTGAGCATTCCCTTCAGGGCCACATTACTCTCAGTAACCCAAGAGTAGATTCTTTCGAAGTCCTTCGCCAGGCTACTGGAACCTTGGCCATTCCTACCAAAAACTTTGTATCGTCAGCATAAGAAGAGAGACTGGCAGTAATAATAAGCTTTTGAAGTGGGGCAACGAATATTATAAAAGGAGGGGCCCTTAAATGGGGCCCTGGGGAACACCTGACTTGACATCATGTATGTCACTAAGGGATCCCTTGATCTTAACAATTTGCTTTCTATCATGAATGAAGCTTCTTATCCAATTTAGAACCTGGCCTTGGATACCAATGTCATGAAGTCTTTTCAACACAAGGCCATGATCTACTTTATCAAAGGCCATAACAAAATCAAGCTAGATAACATCAACTGACTCGTATCTTTCAAGTCCCTCAATGACCTGCTCTAAAAGCTCAATCAGTTGGGTAACCGTGCTAACATGTGTTGGGAACTTATGCTGACTAGGCGGGGAAGGACTTCATGAATATCAAGAAATTCAACAAGTTTGAACAACAAGTATGATCTTCTCAAACACCTTGGCAATATTCGATGGGAGAGAAATCGGCCTATAGTTACAGGGGAGCGACTGATCTCCCCCTAAAAATTGGAACAACGTGAACTAATTTTAGTGAAGAGGGAAACTTGCCCTGATCCAAGATGCAACGCGTCAAGTGTGAGAAAACAGGAGCAAGAACCCGTGAGCATCTCATCAGAAACTGAGATGTCACATCATCAGGGCCAGGAGAATTTGAAAACCTTGAGTCCTTGATGGCCGCTAAAGCATCTTGATCTGTGACTACAGGATCATCTAAGTGCTCAAATAGACTAACTTTGTCAATTTTAACAGACTCATCTTCAGAACAATGAGCTATTGCTTCTAAACTCAGTGGGGTTAAAAACACACTAGAGAACTGATTTCCAAGCATGTAGTCTACATTGCTAATGGTTTCCCTATCAACCTCAGATGGCCCAACAAAGTGTTTCATCTTCTCTTAGAGTTAGCATAAAAGAAAAAGCCCTCTGATTCGACCTGACCTCCTGAGCCACCTTACTCTCAGGTTGTAGCTGGTTATTTTCGATGGGGTCTTAATCTTATCCTGAATTACGTCCAACCTTTCAAATCTCAAATTTTTTCTTGGGTTCTGAGAGTTATGTGGCCATGAATGGTCTGTCCTTCGGGTCAACGCCTTTAAATACTCCACTCGTAGATCATGGAGGTAAAATATCAAGCAGGTTTCGTCAATGAGGGATTTGGGTGCAATCCTCCACAATAACGGGAAGTTCGATGAGCATATCCAGCTGAAGTCGGGTAAAGCTTTTCAAAAGTCTGGTTCCATATATCGGGTAAACGTTATTCTCCACCGATTAGTTGGCGGTGCTACTTTTTTAATTTAACCTAACCTAATCAAACCTAACTTAACCTTACCTAACCTAAACCAACCTAACCCAACACGATATCAATAACCTTTAAAGTCTCTATCTAAACCTTTTAACATTTTGGAACAAATGTAGTAAGCCATTCTAGAGACTAAAGCAACTTTAGTCTTTAAGCCGGCCATCCTAGTCAAAGTGAAAAGGCGAAAGAGGTGGGAAATTCAAATTGAAAGAAATAAAGTTATCTACAAGGTCAAAGTTTCTGATGTTCCACTCAATAATTTTGTCCAAAAAAATTACTGCGATATGACATTTTGGTGGCAGATTCAGAATCAATCACAATTTGAAACTTTTTTGCATCATGCTCCGGGCTGGAAGGACAAAACGTTCAGACCAGTACATAAAGTTCAAATCAACGTCAACAAATCCCTTATGTAGCAGCTTGATGATTGCCTGAAGAAAATAAAACTCCTAATCACCCCTATGCTGGATTTCACACGAGATTCTCGCTTCTTTCATTCAAGGATCATTTAACAAGCAATAATGAGTTACTAAGAGTAATAAAAAAAAGATTGAACTTTTGGGACATGTTACAATGGTTGGGACTGTAGAGTAAGTACAGTACAGAATGTAAAAAAGGTATCTGATACTGAACGTTTTCAAAAGCATCCATGAGCTTTGTCCCAACCCAGGTTTTTCGGTCAATTGCAGTCACCGTAGAAGCTGAATGTGCGTTTTGAGTGCAGCACTTTCAAGCCTTCGAGAATCCTGAGGTGAATTTTTTAAACCCTCGTACCTCTGAGTTCCTGCCTAGACGTTACCCAGAATGAACATCTGATTACCACCTTGGCGAGTGTATTTTCATACCGTTTAACGTCCGAGTCCCTAACTCAGAGGTAAGAGCGGTAAAAGCTTTAAAAACAGGCCTCAGGCTAGTTAGAACAATGAAGTCAAACCTTCTTCTTTTTGGGGCTCTTTTATTGCTCAATTTGCTGCCGTCAAATATTCGTAGGGAGTATGCCGGTTTTGATCCAGCAGCAGGATTTAAGTCAGATTCAGACCACTTTTTGATCAACACACATAGATAACTTCATATATAGATCGATCAAGGGCGCTGCGATCGCATGTGGAAAAAATATTTCATTCGTAGTCAAGCTACTTAGGACAACTTTGGTGCAAATTTGAATCGTTGACGGCTCGTCCAAATTCAGAGTAGAAACCCCCAATAAGACTCCTTGTCAAGCAATTGCTCTCGTCCAGCACGCTTCATAAAACGGGTTTGAGTAAGTTGTCCGACCACATTTTGAAGAAGGAAATTTTGAAGAGGTTAAAATGGGGCTCAAGTTAAAGTTTTCATCCATGTGGTGGAAACACTTAACTGAAACACAAGGAACAAGCCTGGGTTCACACGGTGCCCAAATCCATTAATTTAGAAAAATGGAAGAGAGGAGCAAAATGGTATCTCGTATTGAATACAGCAAGACCGGGGCTGTTTGAAGATAGTAACTTGGAATTGTGTCACTGTTCATTTTTGGGCTTAATTCATGTTTAAAAAGTTACTATTTTCCAATGGAAGATAGACTTCCTCAAGCTGTCCCTAATCAGCTTATTTTTCAGACCCGCCATTTGAAACATCCTCCAAGATGTACTTTCAAGTGGCAAATGAAATAAGTTGACAGGAGTTATTTGATTGGCATGTTGCCTGGAAATGTTACTTAACTCCATACTATTGTGATCACCATGGGTTGAAAATGATTTATTCTTTACATCATTTCAGGCTAAAAAACAAATGAGAAAGCTCGTTTTTTGACCTCAATGTACCCAAAGCGGCATAACTGGACGACCTTGGAGATCGAGGAACAACAATCAATGCCAATCAAATAACTCCTGTCAACTTATTTCATTTGCCACTTGAAAGTACATCTTGGAGGATGTTTCAAATGGCGGGTCTGAAAAATAAGCTGATTAGGGACAGCTTGAGGAAGTCTATCTTCCATTGGAAAATAGTAACTTTTTAAACATGAATTAAGCCCAAAAATGAACAGTGACACAATTCCAAGTTACTATCTTCAAACAGCCCCGGTCTTGCTGTATTCAATACGAGATACCATTTTGCTCCCCTCTTCCATTTTTCTAAATTAATGGATTTGGGCACCGTGTTCAGGCTGACCTCCAGAGGTGTCGGAATTACCTTGTTTACGTATAGGCGCAATCATGTCGCCCACATTCAAGCACATTGTTGGGAGATTGAAACGAAATTCCAAATGCCTCATCATTGCGTTGCAATTTCGGATACATTTGGTTACACTTTCGAGATTTTCGAGATGCGTTGCTAAACAAGGGCATTCAATAGAGTACTTGATTTGCTCTACTAATGTCCAAATCTTTTTTTGACATGTTACGTGTATTATGCCTCAAAAGCATGTTTTTTTTATTATTCACCTACACCACTCTTTCTACCTGTATATTTGTAAGATTCAAAAGAAATTAAGATTAAAGAGGAATAACAAACGTTTCATGATAATAATTCAACTTGCCTGAGGCGAGATTTAACGAAATATCTTTGTCCCATTTCCACCAGCGTCAGCTGACCTGAAAACATGCTCATGCGGTACAGCTCCTGTTGAACTTAAGCATTCTGGTTATGGTTTTCTAAGTCAACACACCTGATCAACCCTACGAGAACCCTCGTACATCTAAGGGCTGGTCAGATCTGCCGACTCTAATTCGCTAGTAGATCAAGTATTATATGAGTATAAAATCAAGTAAGATTACTACCTTTTTGCGTCTTAAACTGCTGGGGATCCCATTTCTAACAGCGGTAAGGAAGTCTGCAAAATAAAAATGCTTTAGCGAACTCTAGCCAAAAGTTTGTAAATCCAATTGATGTGCATTAAATTGGAAATATACAAGCGTTTTGACGTAGTTTTGGACCGTCTTACTTTTGACCACGAAATTTGTGCATTAAAGTTTCTCGTACAACCTGCTAACTCGATGGAAAAAGGATGCAATGCACTTCGAACTTTCATTGACCTCTAGTGTTTTAGGAAACTGGCCGAGAAGCGAGAAACTCGTTTCGTTTCTTGCAAGGACGATAGCAGTTTCTTGTGTGGGTGTGCCAATATAATGATTTTTCTGCTCTAGTTATCCTAACCAGAGTTGTGATCCTGTTGCAGTTGCAACTGAATTTTCAAACATTGCAACTAACAATATCAGATTGCTCCCTCAATCTTGTCCTGTTTATCTTTGCTATCAAGGTTTTTCACACATATATTACGCATAATTTTTTTTACCAAATTAAATTGGCTGGCTATTACTTTAACTTTTTTGGCTGGCCATTGAAGAAGGAATGTATTTGACAGTTCTATTTCAATTTAAAGTAATTGCAATGAATTATGTTTCAAAATAGTGTAGCTGTTCACATTTACATCTGAAACCGACGAGATATTTTTTCTTGGTTTGATTTGGTTTTTCGCGGGCTTTTCTAACAGCTACAGGGAATATAATCCTCAATACTATTGAAATGAAAGGTTAAAATTCGTCTATTTGTTACCTTTTAATCTTTACATGACAGTTGGTCTACCAACGAATTGCGATTGTAACTATTTTCATTTTAAAGGTATCTGACATTGATGTGATCAACCCCTTCACTAAATATATGAATGTATTTCCAATTACAGAAATTCAAATGACGTCATGGGAGCTTAAATGCTTTTTATCCGAAAAAAATGGAAAAGATTGAAAAAGTGAGATCGAGATTTATTTCAATAAACCTGTGACTTTTTGCTAGTTTGAATTTTAGGAGTTCATTTCGGTTATGAATATTCTTTAACTGTTTTTTTAATAATCGTCTTTGTCGTCGGTCGTTCTCATCCAATCTGGCATCATGTTTCACATTAAGACTCCACGTGCCCAAACCATCCCCCTAGGGGTTTTGGGACATTGCTTTGGGTTGTGGATCAACCCGATGTTAGCTTCGAGTGTTGGGGAACTCATGGTCCAATGAAACGAATGAGGAAAGGCAAACCTTCCTTAATGGTCCCCTATATGTCTAATAGGGTAGACTCTGCAAGTAACGCGTTCACTGCATACAGACAAGTTAGTCTATCTTCGGAGATCCTAGATGGTCACGTGATCACTCCGTTTGCGGCTAATCATGAGACGCATCGTGTCATTTAACATTTTCATGCTCGAATTGCCTGGACCATCATCGTTTGTTCTGAAATTGAGCAAATATAGAGAGGCCGTATCAGATTTTCGAGATTGTTTGTTTCTTTGTTCGGAGTCAGATGGCAGCTCTCTCGCTCGGCCTGCCATCTGATGATGGGTGTCCGAACTTAGGGATATTCCCGCTCCGTTGTCACAGCCGAACGTGCAACATTCATTATTACCTCACCCTCGGGAATGATCGCAGGTTCGCCCATCTAAGCTGTTAAGGCAGCAACTTATGCTGTAATTCAAATACTGCAAAGAAGTTGGACTTGGTTAGCCTGGGTTTGAATCCAGGATTCGCAATTTGGAATGCGGATGCTCTACCACTACAGTAGCGCAACTGGCCTAGATTTTCGAGATTATTGTTATTCCCTGCACAAGCGGTTCCAGTTGATTTTGGTCAATCCATGTTGGGAGCCTTCAAAGAAACTCAACCTTCCGTTCAGATCCCCAATGAGGAATAAAATATGTCCAATTCACCTTAAATCATATTGAACATGTAGGCTTAGCATGTGGATGCTATCTTTAGCTTTGATCACTTCATATCCCATTCGAATCCGCACGAGGTTGAGGAAGCATATCAATTGTTAACAATATTCTCATAAGCCAGGCTGGAAATAAAGTTGATGGCCTAGAAATCATGAGAAAATATCTAAAGGTAAAATAGTTTTTTTTATTTATTTTGGTTTTGTTCTGCTACTTTCGCAGAAGTGAAGAGTTCTTCAAAATTGGAAGAATCTAATTCCAAAAACTTAATTTTGCCCAAATTGGCTCAAAAAATCAAAATCGTTCTATTTTAATCACATTGCACCCAATCGAGCTCTGAAAATAGGAAAGTGATGTGGAAAAAATCGGTGTATCTTAAAATGAACGCATGAAAATTATTGAATGTAAGCATTTCTTGCCTTTTTGGGTGAGTTAAATTCATAAACGCGAATGATTTATTTAGATTGATAGCCAGCCATTTTTAAAACTTCATTTCTTGAGAAATTAATGACAAAATGATTCCACAAATGGTCGCAACAATGAAATCAACATTCAGATTCGTCCCATAGTCATCCATTTAATTGGAATACATTAAAAATCGGAAATAATAGCATCGGATATAAGAGCAGGATTGTGAATCCCCGAATCAAATTATATAGTAAATATAGTAAAGTAGCATCGGATATAACAACAGAATTGAAGGCGGCAAAATATTTCTTTGTATTTCCCGCGCTCAACATTGAAGTTTTCAATGGAAACTGGTTAAGCCATTTTATAAAAGAAAGTTTTCAGCCGCTTTCTCACAAAAACAAACAGTCATAAATAATGGCGTCTGCCAAAAGAACCACTTTTTCCATCAAGGAGAGGCAAAAGCTCCTTGCCAATTTTGAAAAGCTGTCCAAGATAAGCCTGACCAAAGTTGTTGCAAAGTTAGGAGTCAAACGTGCTTCCTTTGGAAAACTCTTGTTTTTGTTTTCAAACTTCATAGCCAGTATGTAATTCTGTGACAAATTACCTACGTATTTGGTGCACAAATAAACATATAGTCAACACACTGCCCTCCTTACATTTTATTTCATTTTTCTCGATTTTGATGGTTGCATTTTGTTTGGACCGTAAAACTACATCAAATTATAGTTTATAAATATGTTTTCTGTCAACAGTTTTGCCTCTGGAGCCGTGGAACTGGAGCATCGGATATAAGAGCACATCGGATATAAGAGCAGAAATTCACGGCCCCAAAGCTGCTCGTACATCCGATTTTTACTGTAACACCAACAAAGGTAGGAAAGATGCATTTCCCTCAAAATGGCTATTGAGGTAAATTGTCCGAAATTTGACAAAAAAGGGAAAATCTAGCTTTAAGGTGCATATACCCTTTTCCCGAGGTCTAGTTATAACTTAAGTTATGGCAGGTCAGCCAATTGACACTGGCGTCAGATGGCGCTATTTATTTTGCAATCTATCGCTTTACCCAATTATCAATCTTCATGGAAAGGGCCACAATAAGGCAATGTGGGTCAAGGAAATGAATGCAGAGGAGGCACAGTAAGGGTATGCATTTATTAGCAAGACGTTCAAACAAATTATGATATCATTAACAAATATAGGTCTTACTTGAATGCTTATTTATATGATTGCCCTCTTCCTCTGGGGATGATAATCAAAAATGTTTTCATAAAGTTTGTATTGCTAATAAATCCTTTAATGTTTATTTCTTTTCTGTTGGCTTGACTTCCGATTCCAGATCCACGTACCCTGACATGATTGACTGATTTTGATCATCAATTGAGATAGCAATAAGAACAGTCACGAGAACTAATGCGGCTCCAATGCCTTGCAAGATATTGACTGTATGGTGAAATATCACTATTTGAGACACAAATGCTGTGACGACTTCGCTTGAGGATATCATCGACAAAAGGACAGAAGGGCAATGACCCATGGAGAAAGTCCAACTGCCAAATGCCAGAACGGCAAATGTACCAACTAAAATGGATCTGCCTGTAACAGTGGGTAAACCTTGGACAGGTCCGTGAAAGATCTGACTTCCTGGTATCCAAATGCCCACTATCAAAGCTGCCACAAAACCAATAATTGAGGCAGTGAGTAGGGAGGCATCCTTGGAAGGTTTTTTGAGGGCCACAAAGACCAGCATTAGTGCGTTTGAGCTTCCACCAAGAAGGCCGATCGCGATACCAAAATACTCTTGTGGACCCACTGAAGTATCAAAGCCATCAAATTCTTCAAAAAGAAACGCCGGTTGAACGACGAGGACTTGACCAATGAATATGGATGCTATGCAAATTGCCTTGAGCATGGAGATCCGTTCCTTGGCCATCAATCGGGCAAATAAAGCTGTGAATCCAGTAGTAGAATGTAGCAAAATGACTGAGGGCCCCAAAGGCAGGACATGAAGAACGATGGGAAAAGATGCATTGCACACAAAAGCAAGGAAACCAGCAAATATTACGGAGAAGGACCATGCCACGGCCTCCCCTCGATTGAGTAGGATCAGAGAGAACAGACAGCCCTGAATTGTACAACGGGCTAAAATCAGGTCCAATGGGTGAACCTCGAAGTATTGGGCCAATACGCCAAATAAGGTATAGAAAATCACTGACACAGAAGCGAGAAGTATTCCGACAATCATCTTCAAAAAGCTGTAGTGCCGTCTTGAGTTCAATCGGTCCAGCTCGAGTTAATAAACTGGACAAATGTTATCGTTTTTTGTCGCATATTTTTATGAGAATGCTGCTCGTATGTCTAAGAGGTGAGAGAAGAGACCATCTGTGATGCAATGGCTTTGGCTGACTAAGTTGTACTTTTGTAGACTACTGAACAATTAATTCCAAAGCTAACCAGGCTGTGTAAATACGTTTAAAAAGTCGAGAAAACAGCCGAATTTAAACTCTTTATTGCGAGATCTTTTCTCATTGGATCACAGGTTTGTTTTTTGTAAGCGAACATATTGGGTTTAATTCCTGTACTGGGTCGAGTTATAATAAGTGGTCAGTTACTCTACTTTACGTTCATTAAAGGTGAACCATTGTCGTTCTCATGTGAATTGCTAAGGAAGTGTCTCACAATAGAGTTTAATAAATTATATTTCCGATTACAGTCTGAATCAAGCAGTAAATACACTACTCAAAGGCCCTAATCAACCGGTAACTATTGTAATCATGGAATTTGCGTCCTTTTGGCAACGGGAAGCAAGTCTCAACGAGCGCAGCTCCATCCGAGCCAATGAGAACTCCCGAGTGAGGGAACAAGGGATGGCGGAGAATGAGGAGAATGCGGGTTTGAGTTACTCCTGGATTCCTGTTCCTGTCTGTTTCAACGAGATGTGTTCCTCTGTTGTTTTGGAAACTAAAGTTGAGGAGGAACACAAATAGCCGGAGCCGCAGGAGCCGCAAGTCAAGACCACCACCACCACTTGGCTGGAAGTCGTAGATGTTCACTATGACAAGGAGAGCGAAAAGGTAAAATCCACGTTGAGGGAGAGAAAATGAATTCCGGGTGAATTTTGAATATACTTCTCAACACCTCGATACTTCTCAATCAACCCCTTTCTAATTCTAGGACGAAACTCAGAAAATAAGGTTTAGTCAGACTGAGCATTTGAACCTTAACCTATCTTTGGGGCCACAATGAATCAATGGAATATGAGCCCCAGGATCACCAGAAGTTCCTGGCTCATGACGAGGCCCTGGATCACGATGAGGCCCTGGATAACGGCGCGGCCCTGGCTCACAACGAGGCTCTAGATCACGACAAGGCCCAAGGCCCTGGATCACGGCGAGGCCGAGGAACTCACCAGTTTCTGGACCATGCCCTCAAAGAGAGTCCTGGCATCAATGAACCGCTTGACAAAATTAGCCGCATTGAAAACCCCATCGAAGATGAGCCTCTCTTTCAAGATGAGACTATTCGTTCATCTGTGTTAGTTTTGCGACCTTCGCAACGGCTATTTAATTTTTTTAAGTATGTTGGAAAGTCATTGGCAGCTTGCCGAATATGTACGATACAAAACCACAAACAAAGCAACCACCTCTTTGTGGCGTCATAGGAAGCAAAGCCATCCTCTTGAGTGGGACAAGATGCAAGGTTATTGGATTGGGTTGTTAGGAATGCTGTAAGCGTATATTCAGGGATGTACGTCAAATTCCGTTCTGTTTTAGATCGATCAAATTCCAATTCAAGCATGTCGTTGGTTGAAGAAGCATGTGCAGGGACTTCCAAATCGACATTGGATACTGCTCAAGTGAAGATGATTTGCGAAGATATTCAGCCCATATCTTATTGTCGAGGATGTGGGGTTCATTAAGTTTTACCAAAGCATGAACCCAACATATGTTTTGCCTTCCAGGCAGACAATATCGCAGTCTCTTCTTCTGACAATTTTTAATGAAGTGCAAGGCAAGTTAAGTTGGCCATGAAGTTGGAGAAAGTGAATTGGGTCAGCATTACAACAGATCTCTGGACGTCTTGACGCACTATTACTACAAGCAGCTACATGTCGAGAGAGTGGTAGCTGACCAAAACTGGAAGATATGCAACGACCAAATCATATAATTTCTCGGTTTGAACATGTTGGAAGATTTTTTACCAAGTAGGAAATGTTTCCTGGACGACATCATCCTCACCCAAGGTCATCCTCACCAGACTTTCGAACCAATGTGGCCATTTCCAGCGAATATAAACCATAAGTCACTTGATCCATGATGATTTATCGTAAAGAAACATGAATCTATTGTGGTTTATTTTGGCACGGGAGAACACCCACCCACAACCCAAGATTATGAAGGGGCCTGAAATTGTCAATTAAGGAACAAAGTGATCAGATGTCATCCAACCCTCGATTAATTCGGTGGTCACACTCCGATCGATGATTGTTAGTAATCGATCGACGATAAACGGGTAAACGTTATTCTCCACCGATTAGTTGGCGGTGCTCATTTTTAAGTATGTGACAAACTGCTAGAAAGGTTTGGAGAGAGACCTTAAAGGCTATTAATATCGTGTTAGGTTGGGTTAGGTTGGGTAAGGTTAGGTTAGGTTTGATAAGGTTAGGTTAAGTTTAAAAAAGTAGCACCGCCAACTAATCGGTGGAGAATAACTTTTACCGATGGATTCCTTGACCTTGACCTCGTCCGAAGACTGAACTAATTGAAGTTGTATCAGATCATCAGAGACAACGGAATCATCGGCCCGTAGAGGTTCTTGGCCGCTGATAAGTTGTGGCGATTCAGCCCTCGGCCAGCACACATGGACATCTAGTTGAAACTGACTAACGCAAGAGAAGTCGATCAGCGGGACACCCTGCTGCCCAAATACCAAAATGTGTTCAAAGCAAAGTCTAAAGTGACAAGCCCTCTAGACATGATCGATTTGCTGCACCCTTGAGACCCAAGCATCAAGACCAGCTAGACACTTTTAGCTGTTAAAAGCCAGAGCAGTTATTTCTGACCGGATTGAGTCCTACCCACTGACTCATTAACTTAATGCCGCCAATGACCATCACCGTGCCTGTCAAATGACGTCTGTACTTGTGGGCGGGTCCTTATTTGTGCCTGAAAACTAAACATATTTTAGTCAATGCCATGTGTATTTCATCATATCAATTTCCAATCAGCACAACAGAAATATTGAATGACCTCAAGACCCATTGGGAAATGATACAATCACTTGCAAGTTCATCTGATTAGAAATCGAAGTCAAAATGTTTGTCAAACTATTTTGATTGCAGGGTTTCACGTGTAGACGGCTCAGAGAAGAATTGTTTGTCAAATATATAATATGAACCTTCATGGATCGAGTGCGTTAAGGCTAATAATCGCTGCAAATGGACACCATGCTTCAAATGTCTGGTGAGGATGCTGTCGTCCATGAAACTTTTCCTATTGGGCGAACAATCTTTGAACATGTTCAAAGCGAGAAATGTTTGTGATATGGCCAACAATGTTTGTGAAATGGCTAATTATTTGCCGAATTATTTGTCGTCTAGACGCACGCACCATTAGCTCAATCGGTCTGCCTCAACACACGCTGAATGTCGATCTCCTCTTCCCTACCTGGGCCATCAAGATAACTAAAAAGTATCTGTGAAGCCTTGTTTCAAATACTTCTCATTAGTATTGGTGCGAGATTGCCAAATTTGAATCTCCCGCCAATCGAGTTTCCTGCCATGTTTTCCCGCCAGAAAAGAGACGCCAACTGATTCGAAAAAAGAACTTTGAACCGTGACATGCCCTCACCTTGCCACGTGCTCTCTGTATTTGCTAAAATGATTGCCCTGGCCTGGTTATTACTGTGTGTTTTTGAATAATAATCCCTCGAAGCTTTAGTTTTTGGCATCTACAGTTAGGATTTGAATATAAGTAATAGTCTCTACTCTATTACTTTTGGTATTATGAAATTGACATATGACGTGTCGAATGAAAAGCATAGTCATTTTTAACCCAGAGAGTCTGAATGAAATTGTCCCCAAGCTAACGCCAATTTTTAGGGCCAAAACAGCAT
>NC_081441.1:2837525-2888604 GCF_007210705.1 Tigriopus californicus | reverse complement strand
ATTGTCCCCAAGCTAACGCCAATTTTTAGGGCCAAAACAGCATGATTTAGAAAATTGTCCCCTACTCACTGACCGGCCTAGAGGAAAAGACGGAAGGTTCAGACGGTTCAGACGCCAATACATGTCAAGTCTTATCCAAGCACACTCTCAGCGGAAAGGCCCCTGATTATATGAGGCAACGGGAGGCAACCCATTGCTCGAACGGTCTCTAAGTAAGGTTTTGTAGAACTTTCCTCCCCAGGCCTGACTGCCTCCATGCAACTGACTGTCACTTGTTGGTAAACAAGATATTCGGATTCAAAGTCCTGGAACGAAACAGGCTAGGAGTGGATTGGGAAATGACTAATTAAACCGAGAGTACGCGACTCTTTTCCAAACCGTAAACCACTGAATTTTCAGTGGTCTATGTCCAAACCTATCCAAACGGTCATGCTCAACCAACACCCAACGGCGATCATGGCTCCGGAACAAGTTATGACTCGCGAGCAAGTTAAGCATGAACGGATCACTCTCATGCAGTTGTGCCTATGGACACAAATCGAGGAGGAATCCATTCTGTTCCTGACCAAACGAAGGCTGTTGGCCAACACAAGTCAGTGCACTGCTTGTGATCGAAAACGTGAAATAAGGGCCCACACCCGCTCCGTGGACCGATACCACTGGAAATGCTCATTGTGCCGCTCCTGCCGATCCCTACGCAACGGAAGCTTCTTTTGTAACTCCA
This sequence comes from Tigriopus californicus, assembly GCF_007210705.1. Classification (NCBI taxonomy): domain Eukaryota; kingdom Metazoa; phylum Arthropoda; class Copepoda; order Harpacticoida; family Harpacticidae; genus Tigriopus; species Tigriopus californicus. The sequence continues at coordinate 2,887,880 of NC_081441.1, read as the reverse complement.
GATTGGACCTGCACCATTTGGTGATGTTCACTTATTGTTGGGCCCGAAATATGCCCGACAAAGATGTTTTGTGGGAGTGCGGGCTCTTATCCGAGGGGGCATTCTCTGAAAGGGGGAGGGCTTACATAATGATGTTTGTCAGGTAAAGAGCGCGGTTACGATTTTCCATTGACGCTCGGGCACTCATTGATTGGTTCTTGATCTTGGGGACGAAAAGCCAGCCCTTTCAGTGGTTGGTTTATTGGTTGGTACCACTCAAACACAGGCGTGTATACTGAGTATTGGCAAAAAATTGAAAAGAAAAAAAAAACGAGGTAAAGAAATAAAATTGGTGTAAGATGAATGTAAGAAAGCAAAAGTAGGCAAAAGTAAATTTTGAATTTGCTAAAGCATCAACCTAGATTGGGCGTTTGGGGGCCAGCCAGGTTTTTCAGTATTTTAACCTAACGTAAGTAAAAACTGGGATTTTTTTTCAACGATTTGGGAGAAAAACATATTTCCAATAGATTTGCCGACAAATTTGGCTGTCCTGAGAAAAGATAGAAATTGGAAATGTAATGTGGTTTGGTCGCCTGTTGAGTGAGAGAAAATCCTTCTTTTGAAATCCGGTAGAACAGAGACGGTCATTTAAAGGGGTTATTTGTACCCTTCATCAAGAGTTAGGCCATCTCCTTTTTCATTTTTTCTCTTATTTTCAGTTTTCTTGACATTTTTTCACTTTCTGTTGCACTGTTTGTTACTTTTCGTTGGCTTTTATTTGAGCTGACCTTATGATTTGAAGATTAAAGAACCATATATCTGCTTTGTTCGAAATAACGATTCAATGTACATTTAAAAAGATAAAAGAGGTAGTCATGAGTGGTTCAAAACGAACTCAAAGTTGTATATTCTACTGATTAACATGTTGACAATTAGTATGAGTAACGGTAGAACGCAATTGGGGCTAATTGGCGCCAATGAGGCTACAGTGGGCAATAATGGAACCTTTTTTGTTACCAAATGAGTAGTAAGTCATGAAAACGCATATTGAACCAATTTTTGACCAATAAAACCACCACCATACTTCAATTAGTGAACAAATGACAATACATTTATTACCTTGTTTTGGCCGAGAATTGTACGTGCCAAATCAATCATTTTAACGAAAATCATACCTTCTTTTTACCCTTAGTTATGTGATATGTAATAATAACTTTCAGTTTGGGTATTGATCTTGCCCTGTTCGTTCTCTCTTTTGTCAGGTTGACAAACGTGATGCCTGTCTCCTTGCAGAAATATCTTTTGGAGAACCAAGAACAAATCGGAGGAATACACATCAAAGAGAATGATGAGATCGTACCTGAGGAAGCGGATATCACTGAAAGCGTTATCGCCCAATCTAAGTATGGCAAATGCATCTTCCGTGGCATCGAGAGGAGGACGGGGGCATGCTTCATGATTGAACTGCCGGATAGAACCCCTGAGACTTCAGTGAAGACCATAGTGGATCACATTCATCCCGGTTCTCACATCTACTCCAATTATTGCCAAAGGTATGCCCACATCAATGAAATCGATGGCGGCGTGTACAGCCACAACGTGCTCGAGAGCAAGCGACATTTCATAGATCCTATGGACAAACGCATCCACAAGGGAACCCTGGAAAGAACGGAGGTGGTCAAAAACAGGAACTCAAAAAACCCAGTGGGAAAATTGGACCAACGGTCACCCCTGAACTTGGCCGAGTACTTGTGGCGAGGAGTGCATTCTCAGTATGCCCAACTGGATCTATTTTGTGTCATGTTGGCTTGCATTGGCGATCAGTATCCCTTCCGTGAAGATCCAGTTTCTTTTTGTTTTGTCAATGTTTAGTGAGACAAGGCCAAAGTTAATTCGTACAAATTGAATGAGTTCAATGACCATTGCGACTTTCACTTAACTAAATGACTTTCCCAACTCTCGTTGATATCTTTTTATTTTTCACATGTTCATCTGTTTCGGACGGGTCAGTCTTGGTTTCAAATGTACAATGAAAATGCGGGAAATTGTCCTTCACTCTTTGCGAAATCTATTGTTATGACAAGCGCTGGATTGGTCCTTTATGTAGAACAATTCTGGAACACTTGTATGTTTTTAAAGACTGGGCAAAATTACATTACTTTCACGCCTCCCCTAATTTCAAATTAAATTGCACGTCAGGTTGAGAGAAATTAATAATAGATGATGAAAAAAAAAATATGAATGCAGATTGCTGCTCGCAAGATATATTTGGTAGTATGGGACAGCGAAAGTCAAGGTACGCGAAGAAACATAATCGGTCAATTTGAAGTATGTACAAACAAAGGGAGTGACAATCTTCTGGCAAAAAGGGGTTATCATTCGTACTCTATTAGTGCTTCTTTTTCTGTCGCTTTCGCCCTCGATTAGGTAAAGCGTCCCAAGCATCTTCGGGCATGGTTCCTTGGTTGGGTTTCCCGTTCCACACAGCATAGGGCACCACCAAATCGGCTTCCAATTTGGGCAAGCTCTCTTGCAAGAGATTGATCAAGTGAGAGTTATTGGGATCTTCCGAAGGAATGAATCCGTATTCTTCCATGACACTCTTCATGTCGGCCAAACAGAGGGTGGTCCTCCGGTAAGGATCCTGCTCGATCCTTTGGTTGAGACTTTTAATGACTTTCTGGCAGAATCTCTCCGAGATCTCCATAAGGATGGGCATGCATTTGCTGGTGACTTTTTGCTTGGAAAACCGCTCAAACTGAAATTTCACGTCTTTGCGATTGAACAGCTGTTGGGGATCGGGCTTGAAGGCTCGTTTCTTGGCCGTGGAACGTTTCGGTGGGGGCGTGGCAGGGCGTTTGAACAACTCTTTCACCGACTCGGTAGGATCCAAATTGTTCAAGACATGGCTGACCAAGGTCCGATCAGCCAGTTTCTCGCCCAACAACACCTTCACCGCGTGCAAGATCTCCCGATTCTCATGGTCGTCACTAGCTTCGAGAACAACTTTCACGCTTGAGTCTTGTCCCAGTGGCTCTGGATTCTCGGGTCCAAAAGAGCCGCCGGCTAGGGCCTCAACAAACTGGCCCGACCTATCCAATCCGGACTGGGCCCGCAACAATTTCGGGGTGAAAGCGGATTTTCGAGCTGAACGGGTCATTCGACGGGCTTCGGACTGACTTAAGTCTCGCAGTGATTCCTGGCTGTTATCCTCCACGCCCGTGGACGGAGAAGGAGCCTGGGCCACGATCTCGGCAAACTGATTGATCTGGGTGGCCATGGGCGCTAGTCGATTCCGTATTGGACGCACTTGACTCGTTCCTTCAGCCACGTCCAGGGAATCGAGCTCACTCGATGAGGAGGCTAGGGCGGACACGTCTGGCCGGGCCATCATACGGGTGGAGGTCAGGACATTGGGCGTGGAGGCGGCTAGCATGCCTTCGCCCACGATGGCCGAAGGTAGTTCGTCTTCCTCGTCGTCCTCATTGGGCGACCCAGGGGCGTCCGGGGTTTTCGGTTCTTGCGATGCCACCACCGCGGCAAACCGCCGCTCTTCTACTGGTACTTCTCGCCGGCGACGGCCTCGAATGGGTCGAACTGCCGTGGCAGCCGTGGTTTCATCAACGGTCAGCTCCAAAGATAACTCGGTGGATTGCGATCGGACGGCTCCTCGGAAATCCGGGGCATTCGCCCGAGCGGCTGGAGATCTCCGTGCCCGCAGTGCCGGACGCGGGGCAGTTCGTTCAAAATCTGATAAAGAGCCCTGCTCGGCCGGTGAGGGCGGTTCGGCCAGGTCTGGTAGCGACGCCTCGGACATCGGATCGGTTCGGTTTTGAGACGTCCGACGGATTTGCGGGTTGAAACGGGTGGGCTTTCGGGATGCCGCGCGCTTGGTGCGGACGGGCCGCACATTTTCATGACTTGAGTCGGAAAAGGAGGCCAACAAAGGGGAAGAGGGCGCGTCATTTGCGGGTCCACGGCTGCTTCGGCGGCTACGGCGAGCCGGACTGGACTGGATTAGCCGGGCGGGAATCGAGGACCGGGACCAGCGCCGCTTTTTCGATGGAGGTGTTTGCGGCAGGGGTGTGGGCGGCACAGGGGCAGGGGCGTCGGGTGCGTTTCGGTGGAGGATCAGATTGCCCAACACGGTTCTGGGCGTTTCCCGGGCCACCATGTCATGGTATTCTCGGAGGATTTGATGTTTCTTGAGGCCACTGGTGATGGGCGTGTCTTCGAGGGGCTCGGAAGTGGGCATGGTGGATGGAAAAGGTTAACACGGGCCAACTACGGGTCTTCACACCCAATGGACGGGCTTTGTTTTTTCACGGGCCAAAATTGAACGGAGCCCCACCAAAGCCAGGGTTGCCAATCAATGAGTCACAAATAGGCCTCCTTGGACTAAGTTTTTCTGATGGCTCCATTTTCGGTGTACCTAATGATCCATGCACCCTCTCAGCCCCAAGGTAAGTCGGTTCCAAATTTGAGTGAGGTATAGTTAGTTAGATGGTATCATCGAATAGTTTGATCGAGCCAACCAAGGGCTTTGGCTTCGGCTTTTTGGTACCAAAGAGGCAAAACTGGCCGCCCTGCTCAATGGCGGGTGGTCCCATCAAGATTCATTCGTTTTTGAGCGCTTGTCAAACGAACTAACTTCTAACAAATCGCGAATTACTGAAATGGCAAGATCCTGAAATGAGAGTTCTAAAGCATCTGTACTGAAATGCAACCACAAACTGAAGTGCTGGATTAAAGCAGCGCTTGGCCACTATCCAGTTCTGGTCGTTATCCCAAAAGTGTGAGGGACTTCACTTCAGCTGAAATTGGAGATTGAATATATGTAAATCCATGGTGGACAAAAATCCTTATTTAAATAATCAAACTACACGCCTTTGATTATTTGAAGCCGAGATCCCATTCTCAGTTGGGCTCGAATGCAGGGGTCCTATCCCTGGGTTGTATAACCTTACGTGGCCTACCCCACGGACTTCTAGAAATATGGACTGCGAACGAGCTTCCCGGCAAATCGGCCTGCTCTTGATCATAGACACTCTGAGCCACTTTTCGAATAAATGTAATAAAATAAGAAACGTAGATCTCTTCAATTAACGGTAGGTCAATTTCGTATCATTTACCTGCAAAGTCGATCGTTTCAAAGNNTTCAAAGTTATGTTGTCCAAAGCTTAGCTAGCTGACCCAGAGCAAGCCGAAAATTCAAATTTTATGTAGTGTTTACTACACAACTTTGAACATGTCTCCTGAGTTCCTTAAGCATAGGTTTGGGCTCCAACTTGGCTGATTTGAAGTGCTTATTTGGAATAAGATGAGCGACTTAGGAGATAGGATATTTTTACTTCTGTTTGCAGTCCATACCTCTAGAAGTCCGTGCCTACCCCTACGCATCGTATTATCTGTTGCAAGGGCTCGGCTGCCGAAGTCTTACAAATATTCAAGCTTCTGTCTTCCCAATCATATCGATCCAAAATTGAAAACAAATTAAAGGGTTTCCTCACCTGGGCGTGGTTATCATTGCTCCCGATTTCTCTTTAAATGCGATTCTTGCATGCAAAGTCACTTTGAACACAGTTATTGTTGCATTTCATTTCTAAGCCAACTCGAAGCTAAACTACAGATTTTTTTGCTGATCTGACGTCACTCATACTTTTGACGTGGGGAACACGTACATATAACTTTTGTTCAAAACCCTATCAAAATGGCAATAATCCATTTTGTCAGGGAATGCAAATCTGTAAAGAAGGACCACGTACTCACTGAACAAATTTATGGTTAACAACAAAAACTAAAGCCAATCTCATAGAAAAGAAAAAGTTCAACACTTTATTTCGAAATGTGCTTTTCAATTATGGCTTAAGCCACAAACGAAATCCAATCACATTTTGTTGCCCGATTCTGCGCCGTCTTTATCCACTTTCACGTAGAGCGAGGCCTTCTCGCCAAAAGCCAAAGTGCCAGCAAACGGGACATGATATTTTGAATGCTCCTTCTCCACCTTATTGGTCCAAATATCCAACAGAGACTTGCCCCCTCGGAACATGGATTTGATCTTCTTACTCGGGGGTGGACCCGCGGGCGTCGAGGCCGAATTGGGCGACATGGGACTCTCCGTGGTGGCCCTCAACACGCCATCACTGGACATGTTGAAATCCGACCGCTCTCGCTCCGTCATCGCTTGATAGCGCTCAATTTCGGCTAACGCCACTTCCACCTCGACCTGGTCGTCTTTATTGCCGGTGGTCCCTTGGGCGTGATCCATGATTGGCTTGTTCCGACATTCGAGCAGACAATTCAAGACGTTGTTGTGGCGCTCAGTTCGAGCATGGCTGAGAAGGAACTTTTCCAGCTCGGTGAACATCATTTTGTACTGCTCGTCTTTCTTCAAGGTTTTGACCTTGCCGTGCACTGAGGTGACCGTGGGCACGGGCAGAGGATCGGCCTTGTTCTCCATGGATATCAGGGTGTAAATGGCCTTGCGACACTCGGCCTCGTCCTCGTCGGTGAGCTCCTCTTGGACGATAATCCTTTGCATGGGCTCAAGAACGGCCATGTTGAAGATGGTGGTTGAACTGATGGTCAGCGGACACACTTGGACGAACCGGGAGAGGCGGGCGCGGGACTTCTCGACGGCTTGCAAATTGTTGCCTGGCCAAGGCGCCACCCGATTAGCCTTCATGATCTCGCACAAGTCGGGTATTCGATAATCCGTGACACGTCCACCCGGACCTTCTGAGATCGAAGGGGGATCTTCCAAGATCGAGCGACTGATTGAGAGGGTGTGAATGAAAATCTCTCCGCCATGCGAGGTGAGCATGTGCGAAAGCGTCTTGGACCCACTCTTCTTGGGCATCTCTAGCATCACACTCCGACCTGGGAAAATATACCACAGGATTCATAGAAATCGTGCAGAAATGATACTGTGAGCGGTTCATTCTTACCTTTGAGTAGAAAATTGGTTAGGCACGAAGATGGCCGACTGTTGACATCGGTGGGCGTAATTCGCACGGTTTGCGTGCAGAAATGCAAATCTGCGGTCGAACCCCGCGGGGTGCACCACTTCAAGGTGACCGTCTTGTAATCGCTGCCTTCTTTCATGGCTTGAACCAATTCGGATCCATGGTGAAGGAGCTTCTCATGGACCTCGGCCTTATGGAACAGCTCCACGTCGTAATTGGCCGAAGAGGAGGCGTTCTGTTCTTCCTTCATCGGAATGCCGGTCACTATTTCAGGGAGCAAATTCAACATGAATTTATTCATCAATACTATTTGTTAATCATCATCATGGTCATGATCATCATCATATTAGCTCGTTTCTTACCAGTAGTAGAAGCCAATTGGTAGTGACAATGTGCCAGATGGAGGAGCTTCTTCACCAATGGCGGACCGGCTTCCACCGTATGCACTTGATAGCTGAAAATGGGCGACTCCTCAATGGGCACTGAACACTGGGTGACAAGGCAATCCATGTGATTGGGATAGCAATGGACCACCTCCAAGGTGACCTCGTTGATGGGCACCAAAGTATCTGAGCCGGCCGCCTTTTGATTGAGGGCCGACAACTCCTCCTTGAAGGACGCCACCAATTGATTGAGCTTCTTGTCGTCGTGCATGTGCGTGATACACACGATTCGACCTCGATTAACGAGCTTGGGACCTCCATCCTCCACATGTTTGATCTGAACTCGTTTTTGCGTGTCTGTAAGCTCGGTCAAGGACTCGATGGCCTTGAATAGAGCCCTTAACAGACTGTAGCTCTTATTGGATGCGGCTTTCTTCTTCGATTCGGATTCGGGTCGTCCGCACGAGGCGAACCCGTTGGCAATGGCTCGCGAGTTTTGATCACCGCTGTCCCACGAATTGATCACTTTACCCTCTTGGTTACCCACGATGAACTGGATGAGCTTGTTGGTCGGAAAGATGTCCCAAACAATCCGGCAATACTCCATAACAGCCTCGGTGGCGCACGTCCACATGGTTTTGGTCACGGGCGGAGCGGGGATGTAGCCCGCATTAGGGGTGCGGGCCTTGTGAAAGTCGAACTCGATTTGATCACAAGCCATGGAGAAATTCGGATGGTGATCCATCACGAAGATGGTCTTGTGATTCATGGGAAATGCCATTTTGATACGATTGCCCCAATACTAGTCCAGAAGTCTCAGCCAATTCTTGATATAGGGAAGGCCCTGATCTTCGTAAGCACTGTAAGTCACTTCTTGGAAGTCGATCGTCTGATACCACGCGAATAAATAGGTCAATCGAAGAATATTGCGCACTCTCCGTAGATGAACGTTCAAATCCTTGGTCACCAAGTCAATCTTTGAGTACACAATGAGAACACGGGTGGATTCCTTTAAGGCACCAAAATGGTTCAGGCACTCCAAGAGATGAACACCAATCCGAGCAATAACGCTCAAGTCACTCACATCAATCACAAAGATGAGATCCCGAATATCCGGACCAAAGTAGGCCAACCAATTCTGGCACAATTGTCCACCAAGTTCCTTGACCACTACCCTCGGTTCGGTTTGACTTTGGTTCTTTCGGCTTTGATGACGAGCCCTCAACACGTTAAAGTCCACGTTGAAGTGATTCACGCCCACCGTGGATTGGGTTTTGGTGGTCTTGGGACTCGGATATTCGTCTCGGTCGGAAGTGGAAAGTTTGAGACACAAGAGCGTTTTTCCTGCCTGCTCTGCTCCAACCACAAACACCACCATGACCCGGATTCAATCAATCTCAAGTCGGACGGTGGTCCTCTTTTCAGGTTCGAGCCATGAGACCTTGGACAATTTGACCGAATTTCTGCGATTCAATGGGCTCACCCGGAGTGTAGAACGGATTGGAGAGCAATTGCGTGTAAGCCGTGTGAAGCTTGCGGAACATTTGCCGGATCTCGTTATCGCGCAAGCCCACATTTGACGCATCCACAATGATAATGAACTTGATCCGCGTATTGGTCACATAGCCAAAAACCTGGAGCAGACCAACAAACTGGGGTGAACTTTCAAATCTAGTACTGGTTTTATCTCAATAAAATTAGGTTGGGATTTCGATCGTGACAACAGCTTTCCAGCTTTTGTGTCTGGACTGAACTCAACATAAGAAGTGTACTTCATGTGAAGTAAAAGGAGAAAAACCAACGGCAGGCCAGGTTGTGAGGAGCCAAAGTAAAGACCAGGTGTTGCTCCAACCTGCCATATAGACGTGAATTGGATATGTCACAAGCTTCAATTTATTGGCTTGACAAGGTAAAAGAAAGGTTTAATCATATTAAACTACAAGAGTACCCTTTTCATGCATTTTGTAACCCATTTTGCACCCGAGTATTGAGTATTTAGTTCGATCTTGGCAGCAGGTTGGTTTAAGCCAAATCCCGCGGCCGTCTCTCATTGTTTTACTGCTATTCCTTCACTTCACAAGTTCTATGCATATAAGCGCCCAATTTAGCGCAGTCTGGCGTATTAGGTCAACATGCGTTATTGGGCATTAATGCGTTAGATTCCAATTTTCGAGTGAAATATGAACGACTTGAGGTAGGGTTCAGATATCGAAAGTGTATTACAAGTCTGATTCATTCCAGCGCTATTGTTGTATGTTCTATATTGATCGAGCACCGTCCCTCCCCTCAAGTTGCCCAAAGCAGACAAATCACGGGTCAGTAATACAAATCTATAGCCCAGAGGCAAGTTGGAATGCATGGATCGAGCTACGCATAACTGAGCGTTAGTTAGAGCGGTTAAAATGCGGTCTCCCCGCCCCTGGAGCCAACCCCAGGTAGTGGCTACCTTTTGCTTCTCCGTGGCAAAGAGTACGCCCAAGTAGAGTTCGCGGGTCTGTTGCTCGATGACCTTCTTATTGGCCACTGCGTGTAAGGTCAAGCTCGAACTGGTCTTCTCTTCAATCACGTCCAGCGAAGTGTGCAAGGCGTATTGGTCGGCCAATTGGCGCTCGCTATCGCTCGAGCGCACGAACAACGGCGAGTTACTCCAAGACAACACGCCCACACAACTGGCCATCACGGATCAAGCCACACACGCCCACCTCATGATCAAGGTTCAAGCAATTGGGATGGATGAACCAGACCACCCGATGAAACCACCCAACTAAACAATCTGAAATGGGGGCCAGGGTGACGGTGGGACCCTGACCAAATAAAGTAAGGGCGATACTATGTTTAATTTAGGTTTCGGTCGACGTCCTTACCTGACTTAGTTTGGGAGTGCTATGCTATGTTGTGGTAACAACCTTGATTTTGATGGTCTTCTTAGATATTGGTGCTGAGCGCAGTAATCGTTCGGTCACTTTTTCATTTGGATGTAGAAGGCGTCATAGGGTTAAATCGGTTAAGCCCTTGGTGCTTCCCAGCTCACTATTTTCAGATGGTTAAGAAAATTTGGTCTGGTATGGCCAGATTACGGTTACCTAATACCTAGGAAGTGGAAATGAAATTACAATAATTCGTTACCGTTATAATTCGTTATGGAACTCTAATCCCATTTTTTACAACAAATTTTGTAATTCCACCATTTTGAAATGTTGTAATTGTAACAACTCCAAAAACCTATTTTCACGCTCCACACCTCGCTCCAGAGTGGCAGTTAATATTTCGTTTCTCTCTCAGGAACTGAGGGAACTTTCATAACTTTCTATTATTTGGTATTTTTATGCATCCATAAGAAAGAAGCTTAGGCCTGAAAATTGTGCTTAATTTTAACGACAATGAACGTATTTGTGGTTTCAAATTTTGTTATATTTTCTCTGTTTTACCATTCATATCTCCTCATTCACATTCCGTTGAACTAAAAGATCCAACTCAGAGGGAAATTTTCCTATGGCTTGAGTAGATTGCACCAAATATCTCAACTCTTCCCGTATTCATCCATGACTTAAAGCGCAAGTTTGTTACAGGGAAGTTTTATAATCTCGAGAATTTCCAATATTGTTTTCATTTCATTTAAATTCAACAACAAAAAAAGCAAGATTCATTTTGTAACATAATCTAATATATGAAACCTTAATTTTGTCCGGATTTGAAATCCCCACTCTGAATATATCAATTTTGACACTTTAAATGTGCCTTTTGCCTTTCAAGTTTCAAATTTCAAAATGGCATGAGGCATGTTTTCCCCGTTGGATTGATGGTGTTAAAGTAGTGTAAATTTAGAAATTTAGAATATTCCTATTGTGCTTTTCCATTGGTTTAGCCAAACAAACATGACCAAGAATGGAAGCAATGCAGTGCTATCCAAATAAGGATTATCAGTGCTCTGTAGCATAATATGTTGCCAGAAACCTTCAAATTTTGGGACTGTTGGAATAAAAAAGTTAACCATCAATTAGTAAATTATGGTCTTGATGAGGCAAAAACCCTGAAATATGGGTTATCTAAAATTTTAGTAAAAGTAATTAAAAGTGTAATTCCGTTCTTTTTTTTTAGGAGCGATTGACGCCCCGCCTAAAGCTCATCATGCCTGTAGATGCTCTAGGGTCCAGGGTCTCTAATCATGCCTAGTTCACTGTTTGAAGTCCAACTATTTCACCTCTCTCCATCGTCACCTTCACCGGACTTCTGTTCTGCCTTCCTCTCGTCAGCTGTTCTTAGCAGTATCGAACAGTGTCGTCTGATCGGACGCTCAGGCGCCAGGTTAGCGCTTTTTGCCCTAAGTAAGCGAAGCAAAATTTAGACGGGCCCTCTTTAAGGTTTACCAGTAATTTGCCATGCATGGGTTCATAGTAATCCAAAATTATTATGAAAATATTTTTTTCATGTCTTCTCCCCCCCACCCCCTCTCACCATAACATGGGTTCTGTTGATCATTGGTGCACGAAGCATAAAAATGAAGACTTTCAATATTTTTGAGACCAACGCCATAAATCAACTGAGTTTGATTGTGATGGCATGGTCATTTCGGAAAAAAAAAAAATCGGATGGCCAATATTTGACGCTTTTTTCCGTCCAGCAGCTGGCCAAACTGACCGACGTCAGTGTTGTTCTTGGCTTCCTTCCTGGCTTCCTGAGGTTCAGGACTCGTTTCAGCCCAATCCCAAGACGAAGACGACGCATGTGTGCCATTCCCTCGTGTGTGCCTTGATTCCATCCCATTGCTCCACCCCTAGGCGGACTGTCGCCGCCCACTCTTGGCCACTCTTCCCTTTGAAGACTCAGGTCGCCGCCCTAAGCTGAGCTCTCCCCAAGCCACCCAGCCAGCCCGTGAGCCAGTGCGGAAATTTGAGCGTACTTCTCGTGGAGAGAATCTCCATGGTGAGGCGCCCCTTTGGACCCGAGGTCAAAGTCCAGCATCGTCCTTATGAGCGCCTCATCCCCGTCCGATCTCAGCCCTAACCGGACTTGCGGCTCGTCTCCGCCCGCTCAGCCCGCTCAGCCGGCCGCCGCCAGCGCCACGCTCCGCCTCCAATTGGAATTCTCGGGCGGGGCGGAGCTGTTGGTGGGCCATCGTCGACAACACGCCGTGGCCGTGGACGGGCAGCGGGTGCGGAACTTGGGCGATTTGCTGCTCTGGATCAAGGACCACCTGTTGGAGGAGCGTCCGGAGTTGTTCCTCAAGGACGGGTCGGTGCGTCCCGGCATCCTGGTGTTGGTCAACGAGGCCGATTGGGAGTTGATGGGCCAGACCGACTACGTCTTGGCCGACCAGGATCAAATCACCTTCATTTCCACCCTTCACGGCGGGTAGATGTCGACTCGGGCCGAGGCAGGGACGGCGGACGGCGGGGCCGAGGCCTCACCCGGAGCGCGCTCGCGCTGGTTCGACCCGTTGTGGCTCGCCCGTTCGCCCTCGGGTGTCATGTTCAATGGGCCAGGCGGGGCTGAGGGGGATGCGGCGACTTTGGGTTTGAGTGATGGTTTGAATCGGCTGATTCTGGCGCCGGAAGAGGGCGTGGAGGTGCGCGAGGAGACGTCCACGTCGGCCCATTTGGACGCGGCGGGCGATGACCGCTCGATGGCCTTGGCCTTTAACGAGCGCCGCCATGTGGAGGCCATTGTGGGCGGTGCGGCCGAGACTCAAAGCTGGCGCATGCGCGAGCGCATGAAGACGGTCAGTGTGGCCTTGGTGATCTGTCTGAATGTGGGCGTGGACCCGCCGGACGTGACGAAAACCCAGCCGTGCGCCCGCATGGAGTGTTGGGTGGACCCGCAGACGATGAATCCGCAACGCGCCATCGATACGATCGGCAGCAACCTGCAGAAGCAATATGAGCGTTGGCAGCCCCGCGCCCGTTACCGACAGAGTCTCGATCCGCCCCTAGAGGAAGTCCGTCGTCTAGCTATGAGCTTGCGGCGAAACGCCCACGAGGAACGGGTCTTGTTTCACTACAATGGTCACGGCGTTCCCAAACCAACAGCTAACGGCGAGATCTGGGTGTTCAACCGGAACTACACGCAGTACATTCCGCTGAGTCTGTACGATCTCCAAACGTGGATGGGATCGCCGTCCATATTCGTGTACGACTGCTCGAATGCGGGCATTATCGTCCAGTCTTTCGAGCAGTTTGCCGAACAGCATGAGCGCGAATACCTCGAGCAAGTCAACTCCCAGGGCGTCTCGGCGAAAGACTTGGCCACACCCATCTCGCAGAAGAACTGTATCCAATTGGCCGCTTGTGCCGCCAATCAGATCCTGCCCATGAATCCCGAACTCCCGGCTGATCTCTTCACCTCGTGCTTGACCACGCCCATCAAAATGGGTTTGCGCTGGTTTGTCATGCAGCGGCATGGCAAACTCGCCCCCGAAGTCACCATCGAAATGATCGATCGCATCCCAGGTAAATCATTAAACCAAATATTTTATGATGCCTGTTGGGTCATTATCGCGCTTTGTTAATGCATTTTTTCTAATTAGCATTATTATCTGTTCTCAATAACCTCTAAAATCATCATGATTGCTAGCTTGTATTCTTCTGATAATAATTATGACAATTCTAACATTCTCTGACTCGATGTTATTTCAGGTCAGCTCATGGATCGTCGAACCATGTTGGGTGAACTGAATTGGATCTTCACGGCCATCACCGACACGATCGCGTGGAACACCCTTCCCCGGGACGTGTTCCAAAAGTTATTCCGCCAGGACCTGCTCGTGGCCTCATTGTTCCGCAACTTCTTGCTCGCTGAGCGAATCATGCGGTCCTACGATTGCACGCCCGTGTCTCAGCCCGCTTTGCCCCACACTCACCAGCACGCCATGTGGAAGGCGTGGGATCTGGCTGTGGACATGTGTCTGGCCCAGCTCACGGATATCCTGGAGAAGGGTGTGCCATACAAGTCATCCACTTTCTTCGAGGAGCAGCTCACGTCCTTCGAAGTATGAACGCAATCACACTCACACTCACATATTCTCCATGGTCCATTTCTCCGCTTGCAGACATGATCATTCAATGCGGTGCCTTGAGTGCAAGAGAGATATATTACTACTGATGGTTTTTTTAAATAATGATTGCTTCACATTCACAGGTATGGTTGATGCATGGACGAGAGCAACGTCCTCCCCCGGAGCAGCTTCCAATCGTGTTGCAAGTGCTGCTGAGTCAGGCTCACCGATTGCGGGCCTTGGATCTCCTAGGCCGATTCCTCGATCTCGGGCCCTGGGCCGTCAATCTCGCCCTCTCCGTCGGCATCTTTCCCTATGTTCTCAAGCTGCTCCAATCCTCGGCCCGTGAGCTTCGACCTCTGCTCGTGTCGATTTGGGCCAAGATCCTGGCCGTGGATCATTCGTGTCAGGCGGATCTCATCCGCGACTCCAGCCACAATTACTTCATTTCGGTGCTTCAAGATGATTGCATGATGCCCACGCATCGCACTTGGGCAGCCTTCATTCTGGCCACCATCGTGCACAATTTTGAGCAAGGCCAGAAGGAGGCCGAGAAGACCAATCTAATAGCCATTTGTCTGGAGCATTTAGACGACGAGGATGTGATATTGCGACAGTGGCTGGCCATTGCTCTCGGACGGGTGTGGGACAAATACGAGACTGCTCGTTGGCGGGGTGCCCGTGACAATGCCCCCGAGAAACTCTATGAGCTCTTGAAGGACCCCGTTCCGGAGGTCCGAGCGGCAGCTGTGTTTGCCTTGGGAACATTTATCAACAGTTGTGAAAAGCGAACCGAGCACGCCAACACGTTGGACCATGCCATTGCGCAGCACGTGTTCAACGTGGTCCATGACGACGGGTCCCCGTTGGTGCGGAAGGAACTTGTGGTGGCCATGAGCTACGTTGTGAACGTCTTCGAGGCCAACTTTGTGACCGTGTGTCGCGTAGCCTTCGGGGAGCAAGCCCAAATCCAGCAACAACAGCAGCACCACCACCACCACCAACAACAACAACAACAGCAAATGTCACCCTCGGGTCCCTATCAGCCCAAAGCCGCGCTCTCCTCGGCCAATCTCCATGTCCTCGGCGGAAGTGGATCAGGGGGAATGCGTCGAGTTGGGTCGCGGGATGGGCTCATGAGGATCTCTCCGAGTGTGTCCACCCCGGCTTTGGACGCGATCGAGTCGCCGATTCATCGCAGCGGGTCTGCCAGCCTTCTTTTGAGCTCGGGATCATTATCCTCCCTGTCCATCGGAGGCGTGTACAGCAAGATCTGGAATGGCTTCAATCAAATGGCCAACGACCCGGATCCGGACGTGGCGAGCATGGCCGAGTCTGTGCTCGTCTACTTAAAGGTGAAGGCACGAGACAAAGAAAGACAAGCGCCGAGGATCTCATGCATCCTCGAGACTGCCTCAGTTCCATCGTCCCCGGTCAAGCCCTCCTTCATGCTGGGCACGTCTCCGCCGAGCTCCCAAATGAATCGCTCCATGCCTCCGCCCGAGCGGAGATCCTCGGAGAGCCAACAACACCAATCCTTGCCCCCGACAACGCCCAAAGGTAACACATCCCGAGGTGAGACCCCAATCAGAGGGTCCGAATCGCCCCCTAGAGGCACGAAAAGCCACAATCCTTCGCCTAATACTTCCCTCAACGCCCGGGATTTGAAGCGACCCGAGTTGGAAACTGAGTTCTTGGCCTGGTCGTCGACCTATTTCACGAAGCCGCTCATGGAATCCGAGTGTCAAGATGAGGATGGGGATCCAGAATCAAGCCTTCATTGGGTTCGGGAGTGGCTTTACAATCGCAACGTGGAGGTCCGCTCGGAATCCGAGAGACAGCGTGAGACTTTGAAGACCGGCATGTGCAAATTGGACGAACCCGTCGTGGACTTCCGGACCAATTTTCCGCCTAATCTAATCTATTTCCACCCGTACAACGCCCAATTGGCCGTAGCTGGTCAGCGACACATCCAAATGCAGGACCTCATGACGAACACGTCCCTGTGTCCGATCGAAATTCGGGATAAGCGCTACCATCGGTCCATTTTCACCACCATCGCTTACATCAACGCCCACGAGCATGCCCTACTCTTGGCAGGAACGGACGATGGCTCCTTGAGAGTGTTCAAAGACATCGACGATGGACGCGGGGTGCGTTTAGTTACCTCTTGGCGCGCCTTGAGGGAAGTCGGCGCAGGAACTGCACAATCGCGAGTCCGGAATCCGTCCAAATTCTGCATGTCTTGGGAGCAGAAAGAGCGCGTGATCGCCGTGTCCGGCGGTATGAGTCCGATCGTGCGCCTGTGGGATGCTCATCGCGAGCTTCAGATTCGTGACTTTGACACTTGCACTAATGCCCAGACCACGTGTTTGAACTACGACCCACGGAATCCGCATCTTTTGAGCGGTGGCTTCACCGACGGGTCCGTCCGTATGTTTGACACCCGAGCTTCCAACGCTCTGGTGATTGGCTTCAAAGAGCACTCGCGCAAGATCATGGACTGTCAGATCCACGACGAAGGTGGTTTCATAGGTCATTTGGTGGCAGGGTCCGAGGACGGTCAGATTCGGATCTTGGATCCTCGAAAGACCAACGATGCCGCTTTGGCACGGTCAATCAGTCTCGGGCATTCAATTCAGGCCCTCACGATCCATAAGCGAGCCCCCATTGTGGCAGCATGGACGTCGACGAGCCACGTTCTTGTGGAGTCCATTCTGCCGAATCAAGGGTTGGCGTTGAATACAATCAAATGTTCCGATAGTTTGTTGGGTCATCGACTTCGTCAATCCATCGGATGTCTGACATTTCACCCACATCTTCTGCAGCTGGCCGTAGGCCCAAGCGATGGAGCCGTGCGGATCTTCAAGCTTCGAAGAAGTGTGTGAAAACGCAATCAAAATATTGTCAAACTGTAATAATAATCATCATCATATTAATAATGAATAGTCGTGTGTAGACCTCGAGTTATTGATAGATATTGCGTGAATTTGTGATGTCAAGTGAACAATATACATAACAAAGAGAGCTCAGTGGTCCTTTTTAGTCTCCTCTCCCTCCTCCTCCTCCTCTCATTGCAGACAAACAAACGGAGAAATACAAAAATGCGCTCTAAGATGCCTGACTTTAACAAGGTGTATTTGCCGGCCAATTTCTTGCTGATCTATTCTAACACTATAAATACACCACCTACCCTTCTGAGAGACCTTTCAAATCCTATACTATCCATATATAATTACAAGTACTTATGGTATCCAAAAAGAGATAAACAAAGAGCTATATATGGTATACTTGCAGCATAGCGGCGACTTCATCATTCTCATCTTTTTCCATTAAATCGGGGGAAAAAGCCAATGGTGAGTTTAGAAAAGGTAATGATTTTAAGGTTAGTCATCAAAAACTTGTGAAACTATGCTTTTCCTAATACCTTTTGTTGGGATTAATGATTACTAAAGTTAGTGCCCTAACCAAGAGACAAGAGGTGTATAATGAGCGTTGGTTGGTTGATCGAACGATCAATCGATCATCATTCAATCCTCAATAGGAGATGGAAGTGTGACTACTTAATTAAAGTGGATAGGATAACATCTGATGACTTTGAACATGGATTGACAATTCCAGGCCCCTTTTGAATGTAATAGAAATCACTTGAAAAACTGTTTTAAATAGTATGTGCATGATTCAAGGACTAGCTTCATTTGTGAACTCAATTTCGTTGGTAGACCAAACATCATGTGGAACTTGCCCCAACTTGGGTTTGTACACAGACACTTGAGGGGAAAATGGTGTGGCCAAACTTATGCGAGAAATTTTATACCAGGGCAAATTAAATCAACTTAAACAAGAAAAGCAATAATGTGCACCAACAGTGAGGCAGCAACATGGCTTTGGTTCAATACTTGGTTTGTTTCTGGCAATCTGACTTTAACTACGAACAAAAAATCCTCATTTTGCGGTTTTCCTGAGCTGACCATCTGGGCTCCCTACGTTAGCAGCGGATCTCTGCTTGGGCTAAGCTTGGCCAAGTTCTAGTACTTGGCCAAGCTTTGCTTGTCAACAAGTAGAACTTGGGTGTCTGTGATGACTTGCTACTTGCCCTTTTCCCATCAGTACTGATATATGGCTGAAATTGACTAATGCCACAAGAGCTTGCAAATGAAATTTCGACTAGATCGGTTCATTATTAACAGAGATATGACCATTTGAAACTTTTGGTTTCCAAAGTCCAGCTCTTTATGACGCAACTGGCACACCAAGGTTACGTTAATGGATGGACACAATTTCCACCTCAATTTGTGGGATACAGCGGGTCAGGAGAGTTACAATAGAATCAGGCTAGAATTAACAATTGCTAACACACATATTTACTTTTAAATAAGGAACCTTATTTGCAACGTCAGACAGCCCAAACAAAACGGGAAGATGCACGATATTTTGCTAAATAAACTACTCGTGACATACCAAAAAATCGATTTCTTTTCCGGACATTATGTGACCCGAGTAGCTAATCATTTATAAGATTTTGACAGAGTTACTTAAACAACAAAAACGCTCTTTTTGGATACCAAAAGTACTTGTAATTATATCCGTATAGGCTTTGAAAGGTCTCTCAGAGGGGCTGGTGGTGTATTCAATAAGGTAGTCAGAAATAAATACCTTATTAAAGTCAGGCATCGTAGAACGTATTCTTGTATTTCTCCGTTTGTTTGTCCTCAACGAGAGGAGGGAGAGGAGAATGAAAAGAACTATTGGCGCATCTATCAACGTTAAAATTCGATTGCTTAATTCAATGTCAAAAAAAAACTCGTATTGTAATTAGCAACTTTTGTAATTCTAAGTAAAAGCATATCCTGTGTCAATACCGTACAAATACATACAAATACACGTAGAGTCTAACGTCATTGGTCAACCACAATATGGTTTGAAACCATTGAACAGGAGAGGAGAATTGGGTTGGGGCGCCAAAATTATGATGCACTTTGGAAAAGTTAGTTTCATGCACTTATCTTAATCATTCAAATTAAAATATGAACAAAAAACAGATCAAAATATGCAGAAAAATGGCTCTACATCAAAACAGACCAAAAATTTAGAGAATGCTTTAAAAACGGGAAAAATGAGAGGCATGGAAAATAAGTGCAAAGTAATCAGCAGGGCTCGTGAGTTCAATTTTGAAAGCAATTAAGGGGCATATGACAAGTATACATACGAGTGTACATTTTGTTCGTTTAATGTAATATTTTATCAACCTTCCAGTATCAGCAGCAACAAATAAACAACTTGACGGGAGGTTCAAAAAGCTTGACAAAATTGATGTGAGAAGTACTTTAAGACTTGCTAAATAACAAATATTCCAGAATATGCAAAAACAATTTGAAGATGGCGGCTCGATATGCTGATAATCCCTTTTTCTATCCAATCAATTATCATCCCTGTTAATCGGAGGCGTGAGCACGAAGAATATTTGATGATTGATTAATAGTCGTGTGCAGATGTCCGATCTTTGACAAGCATACAATACCTATACTGAGTGAACCTGTGATGTCACATGAACATTGGTTTATGGGTGAGTACCACACACACACGATAGTGTATGTTGAGTATCAGTTTAGCTTGGTACAATGGTAGGAAAATCTCAATCTTCAAAAAAACACGTGTACCTAAGTCCTTTTTTAGGTCCACTTCCAATAAACGAGACCCTCCCATCGTGTTTGTACGTATTTACGTATGCCGCAAAGGAAGCTCATTGGTTACGACATTTGATATTCGAACCCGGATATTTAATAACCTGAAAAGAGCCGTACGAGATTCTCTGAAGGGCGTTCCTTCCTCAGTAGTATGTTTATTTTTATCATCAACCTAAAGAGGGTAAATAGCGGATGCGTTTCCTATCGCAAAGCATTTGCTTCTATCTCACAAGCTGACTTGTCATAGTCGACATCTGGTGTAAATTTAACATTCCTTGTGCTTCTGATTCGAAAATGAACCATGAACTGGAGATCAAAATGGTTGTGGTTGGGGATGGTGCCGTAGGGAAAACCAGTCTACTCATGAGTTACAGCAACAACGCCTTCCCAAGTGATTATATTCCCACAGTGTTTGACAATTATACCACGGATATTTTAGTGGACGGACGCAATGTCCGACTCAGTTTGTGGGATACAGCGGGTCAGGAGGATTACGATAGACTCAGGTTTGAACTATCGGTTGCTTTTGGCGAAACACTCCACAACATGCTATTAAATGTCACACAAAGAAGAATAGAAAGATACCAATCACACACCAATTCTCCAAATACTCGATGCATTTGATGTGTAATCGAATCAGAAACATTACAGCGTCTTCTCTTCCTTTAGACCATTATCCTACACCAATGTGGATGTGTTTCTTTTGTGCTTCTCACTGATCGAAAAATCATCGCTGAATAACACAAAAGGAAAATGGTTACCCGAGTTACGTCGATACGCCCGCAAGGCTCCAATAATTTTGGTCGGGACTAAGAAAGATCTGAGGAAGATCTCAAGAAATCCGGTTCGAAAAGAGGCTTTTTTGTTAACATGCTCTCATAAACATACTGACATAAGTATTTGACCTTAGGAGTCTTGTGTCTCGACCAGCGAAGGTGAAAACACGGCATCCAGCATTGGTGCTCGAAAATATGTGGAATGCTCGGCCAAAACACAAGATAACCTTCATGAGGTCTTTAACGAGGCTATTCGATGTGTGGTGGCCCCACCCAATTCTTTTCGTGCGAGTTTGAAAGGCTGTCAGATCCTCTGAGATTACAACGTGGCAAACAGTAGGACAAGACTGGCCTCATTTGAAATGTTCAACTTCCACAAGCCTGACCATGTGAAAGCCCTCAAAGAACATTAAAACTTCGAATCAGTTCACAAACTTTAAAAATTGTGACCAGCTGGTTTTGTAAAAAAAAATATTGATTACCACGATCGAGAAATATTTCTTTAATATTTTTGCTCTTTTGGAAAGGACCAAAAGTCTTTAACCTTTTCCGAGATTTAGGCAATATTTCAGAGGAAAGTAAATGTAAGATGTTACATATTAGCGGACTATACGCAACTTATCTTATTAGATCCTCCATGCCAGCCATAAACAAGAGACCACTGATTAGCACAAATGCAAAGGGTCCGTTTAGACAAAGTTATCACGCAATTGTTGTCAATCACTCTGAAAAAGTAAATTAGCAGTTAAATGTTACAAAAGTAAGGTGAATTATAACCTTTCATTTGAATAGTACTGGGAATTAGATTCCCTTTAGCGGTTAGAAAAGCCCGTGAAAACCAAACCCAAAAGAAAAAAATCAAGCGCATGGAAAATGATTTGAAGCACACCAAACCTTAAAGTGGCGCACTAAATCGTAAAAAGACACACCAAACAATAAAAAGTACACCACAAAATAAAGATGTACAATGAAAAATATAGCTAAAATGAATAGTTTATAGGTGCTTGGGCATTAGGGGTTAGCCTTCCCCAGCCAGCAAAGCCAGCCATCACATTGGCCATATCAAGTTCCACGAAACCCCTTATGTCCATTGTCAAATAACAAAAGCGAGTAAAACAAGATTGCACCAATTTCTTTTTATAAAGGCCACATTTATGTTGTACATGAAACTGGTCATTTTCATTCTTGTGCCAGCCAACCCTGAAGACTGCCAGGACACTACCATGTTTTGGCTGGTCAAACAGTCTAACCTAGGGCCGTGGTTTAACCTAGAGGGCTCGTCAGAGAAACGACACTCACGAGATTTCTGAGATCTTTTTTGGTTCCCTCGCGGCTGCCTGGTGTGCGCGATGGGGATCGATTTTGAAGACATTTAGTTACCTGATTCTCGAAATCAAGTTCCGAATTCAGGGAGCCAGTGAGTTGATGGCTCGTTTGTCTGCTTTGGTTGAAACTGAGTAATGCAAGAGCAGTCAATGCTGCCCAACTACCAAAATGTGTTCAAAGAAGAGTCTCAAATGGCTTGGTTGGAGCATAGATTTCTAGACACTGGATGTCGGACGACCGACCACTCGGTTGGCAAAACAGTACAATAAACCGGTTTGTCATCAATTCCCAGGAGACCATCCATTGTACTGTTTTACCAGCCGAGTGGTCGGTCGTCCGACATCCAGTGTCTAGAAATCTATGGTTGGAGTGACTTTTCTCTGACCTAATGACACTCATGTAAAAGATGCGTCATCTCCTTTTGCCTGGTTTTCGTCGATTAGTCAAGGGCCGTCAGGTGACAGACAGCAGCTGATCATGGGGGATGAAAAAACTCGAAACACTTGGAACACTTGCCCATGACTTGCTCTTGACTCACTGTAGAGTGATTGTACGCAAGGTAATTATTTTGTTAATCACCTTGATGATTTTGTGAGTGAATATGACTGTCATCTCTGGGTGGATTTCACGTGGTAAGAGATGGGTGTGGCGTGCTCTGCCTTAGAATATACAAATGGGATCGGCCAGATAGCCCATTTTACCGACAACCCACCCACCCTGACCAGCCATGACCAGCCAATGCCGACCAACATTCCAGTAAAAAAGGGTCTTCTCAAAGTGTTTTGAAAGATCGGGGGAACAACCTCATGCATTGTGAATGCCTAGACATGTCTGAACTCGGAGTATCAAAGCTCCATCCATTGCCTTATCAAGGAAAATGCAAGATTGTGTTGCTGACCCGAGTGAACAAAACTCCAAGCTTCAAAGTGCCTATCTTCTGCAATTTGACCAGACATAGAAAGCAATCCTCTTTGTCATATGTTGAACCTGTCAAAAGTTGCGAACGCAATGGAGACAAGAATAATTCTGAGAGTATGTAATAACAGCCACTATTATTAGAAGATTATTGTTGTCTTTGACGCCCAAACACTCACTCCTCGCCGTCCATGGATGTGGAATCCGTTCATCAGGAACAAAATCCATCTCATTATTTCTGGTTGATAAAGACTTAACTCAATTACTTCGTTTATTTATTGTTTATTGATACTGTCACTCGAAAACACGTATTTGGCCAATATTTGTCAGCTTATTTTATGCTCAAATTTCTTGGTGTTAAATAATTGCGTTGTAAATATAAATTGAAATTATCTCATTGACCTTGCTCACTCTCAGAAGTTTTCTACTACTTCCGGTACTCCATCCATCGCTGGTATTTGTAAAATTAAATTTGAAGATCAATTTGCTCGCATTATTGATGGGTTCCCCAACTTAACTATTTTGCGTTTTCACAAGCTTTCACCGACAGCCCAAGGGGTGCAGCGCTACCCTTCACCTCCGGACCTTCCATTTTTGCCCAAATACGCCAATTATCTCAAGAGAAAGCTCACAGCTACCAAAATCAAGATTGAAAAGGGGGAAAATTAAACATTATTTCTTTCTCCAAGTCTCCATGGGAGTTGCCTCTTCATGTGATTATAAAAGCAGACGGATCTTGGTGACTATGCGCCAATTTCCAGCTACTCAATGTGGCAACCAATGATGCCTAGTGAGTAATGATCCCCATTGGGCATTATAACGTCAATCCTTTGTGGAAGGGTATATTTCTATAATTGATTTGGCAAGAGGCTGTCATCAAATTCCAATGGCCGAGGAGGACATGCCAATGACCGTGGTAATCACATCTTTTGGCCTTTATAACTCTTTGCAAATGCCTACTGAATTTCCAACGTGTAATGAATGAATGGCGTACTTCATAGGTTTTCTCCGAAGGTGGGACTCGAACCCACGCCCTCTGGGGAACCATGTCGTGCCTCTATTGGGTACATTCATAGACTGTCCTTATTTGTTTATTTGGACGATGCTCTCTGATAGCCAGATCTTCCACACGTGAACATTTAGAACTTCTCAGACAAGTTTTTCAAGCTCTCCAAGATGCTGGGGTGGTCTTTCAGCTAAAAAAATGCTGATTGGACATGCCAGAGTCGATTGTTCACGGGCATAACGTCTCGGCTGGACAAGTGCTGGCCACTGAGGACAAGTGGGTGCAGTGAGAGATTGTTCATATGATTTCAATTGCTTGAAAATAGTTTTTGACCACCATTCAATTTGTTAGAACAAAGGTACAATTGAGATTTGAATTTAATCGAGACATCTTTCATTATTTTGAATGTAGGGTTTGTCTGAATTGGTACAAAACATATTGATAATTTGGTTTGTTCGAAGGAGAAGCACTGCTTCTTGGGATTTTTTCGGGTTCATCATTTCATCGTCACATCGCCTGTGTCGCTAGCATCGAGATGACGCATCTTCCCTGTTAGAATCTTTACTCCAACCTAGGGCTCTCAAGTAGAAGAGTGCAAGCATGAAAAGCGACCCCTGGCGGGCGCAGCCTCCAAGATCCAAGAAGCAAAATTGTTTAACAATGGAAAATAGTAGGAACCATTTTTAGGGGACAATGCGTCCGTTAATCCTGCCGACGACTTTTTTGCAAAAGGAGAGACAATGTTATGTAGATTCTTGCTCCAGTGGTTTTGTCTTACCTTTTCGTTTGAATTTGGAGCAATTCAAGAAGTATACTCAGATATCGACGGAAAGTCCAGGTAAAACACCCAACTTCAAAAATTAATTTCAACTGAGGCCATTTTGGATTGGTCAAGATTGGCCTGATTGGTCAAGTAAATGTAAATACTTAGCACTGAGTTTTTGAGAAAATTGCCCAAATCGTGGCTTAAATGTATTTGATGTTATTGAATGTACTATTGTAGTTACTTTTGTCTTATGTCAACGCCTAGCT
Source organism: Tigriopus californicus (assembly GCF_007210705.1). NCBI lineage: Eukaryota > Metazoa > Arthropoda > Copepoda > Harpacticoida > Harpacticidae > Tigriopus > Tigriopus californicus. The sequence continues at coordinate 2,862,817 of NC_081441.1, read as the reverse complement.
GAAGTCTTCTCTGGCAACCCTTTTCGTCCGACAACGAACCTGACATCCGTTTATTGACAACGCCGGTCGCTTTTCATGCTTGTACTCTTCTTCTAGAGAGCCCTAGTCTAACCCATAGCCAAGCCATTTGATGCCTCTGGTACCTGTATTGTCTACCATAACTAAAGTTGTGACCCCCAAAAAAAGAACTACCGTCAGTGTCTTCAGATTACTGGTAGAAGAAATGGACAAACTTGAAAGGCCTTAAATGATACTTTCCTAGCGCAGTGGAGCTAAAATTTTCAGGAAATAGTGGAAAGGGCAGACCCAATTTTTAAATGCTAAGTTAGGGCAAAAAGAGCATAATTGGTTAAAAGGCAAGATATGAAGGCCCTGTGTACTGGATCTTGTTTAGAGTCAAAAGGCCAAATAAGGCTGAATTTGCCAACCCTGTCTGAATGGGGGTGATTTGACCTGATATAATGTCGGTGCTTTGGTCAAGCTATGACGACAAGTATATGATCTGGCAAAATCATTGAGCACCCTTCCGCAGGGCAATTAATTTCTAGCAGGGCAATTAATTTCTAGCAAAGTGGGATCTCAGGCTAAAGTTTTCTGACTTGTTGTAGGCTACATGATACTTAAAAAACCCTAATACAAGTATGTTAGATAGTCACTTGAGTATCAATTAATAGAGCTCTTTCTACAATCAGAGTCATCCACCTTGCTTATGTTTTGCACCCACAAATGGTCAATTGGGAACTTTACCATCATGAGCCAGCCAAATTTTCGATCCGTGCTTTTTTGTTATCGTGCTTCTTTGAGCACGCAAAATACACAAGAGTTGAGCCCCTTTAGGTCAATTGTGATGCATAGTGAGCCATCATCTATGAACACCCCTGCAAGGCTTATTAGAATAAGCCAGTCCTGTGGGCAGGTCAACCAACCCATTTTGGACCATTGCAGATGGAATGGAGGGTTATGAGGTGGAACAATTGGGGCTTGACTTCGGTCTTGAGAAAGAGCTTGATGCTGTTGTGACCCATGAGGAAGCCAAGGCCCATGAAACAGGAGTGGAAGTCTTTGAGTTTGATCAACTTATGGGTTGGCTTGTTGACATTTCACCACGAGGGCTCTATGGCGATGATTGTTACCTATTGAAATGTTTATTTGTCAGAGCGCAGGTTTGGTCCTTGAATTTATAAAATGGAACGAGCTTTGGGTTTAGCTTAATCATTGGTTAAGATGAAGGTGACGTAGTTGAAGCATTTTTTTCTTTTTGTAATCAGATCTCTCCCCTCACTTTACTTTTCAACCCTTCTAGGAACAACATTTTGTCAGACGTAATGCCAAATGAAGCGATACATTAAAGCACTCTTTGATTGTTGATATGAAGGACAAATCAGCAAGCAGTAACGGCGACAAATATTGAACAGGCATGGAAAATATATCTTCGCTCTAAAGGCTTGTGAATTTGCGTAACACGGACGCATTCCTTAAAGAGCAACAGAAAATTAAAATAACTGCAATTTTTCCGCCTATGACAAGTTAGTGGATCCATATAAAGGTAACAATATCAACTCTTCAACAACGTACTCCCTTGCCAAGGCACTTGCTTTGTTTGTAAGTATTGTAGTGAATGAATTTTACTAGCTTTTTTCCAGATTTGGTTGGACACACAGAACATGAGATTCCATTCGATAAAACAAAATCATTCTATCCTCAGGATTGAATCCGTTTTCGGAATGGAAATGTACCGAAGAACCATGCTTTAGGATGAAAGTAGCCCTACGCTCATCCTCAAAGTGGATTCAATCCTAGGTTTCCATCCTAGTCTAAAGGCGTCGAAACTTAATCTTAATTTACTCTCCTGTTTCTCGGGCTTCCTAATTGTTCAATTTACTGCACTCAAATATTCGTAGGGAAAATGTTGATACTGATCCAATAACATCCTTTAGGTCAGACTTGGACAATTTTTTGATCAAAATACGTGATCAAACCTACTTTCAATGAAACCAATTCATTGGTGGATCAAATATTATATGAACATAAAATCAAGTAACATTGATACTTTTTTCTGTCTTGAAGTGCTGGGGTTCCCATTCCCAGTAGTGGGAAGGGAGTCCGCAAAAAATCGACGCAAGTAAATATTTTATTTTCATTGCAATCTTCATGAATGGAAAACTTTCGAATGTCGTCATTGGTCCACCAAGTTGGGCATTGGACGGACGTTGTAGACCAATAGTCCCTCATTCAGTGTCCATTGGGTGACCCACATGGGTCTTGGTTCAGAGCAATGTCAAGATCAATAACACTTGGCCGTGTTTTGATGGTTGGCTTTCTTTTGGTTTTAGTGTTGAATGTGTTTTTCTTTCGATCAGAATCATTGACCAAGTTCAACGGCTTTTGGGCTCTCATTAGCCCTGATGAGGTAACATGTGAGGGACGGGTTGCTTTACTCCCAATTTCAACACCATCACAAAATTCAAATCTAAACTCTCCGAAGATATTTCTATTAGAGACATCAGGTCGAGCTACACTCAATCCCAGGTAAGTTAGTAGAGCGCATGGGCATCTTGAGCGGTTTTATGTGTACCTATTCGAAATTCCGGAGACAATTGCTTCAGGCACATTTTGCAGATAATCAGAAACATTATAGTGTGTCTGTTTCACTCGTGACGTGATTAAAACTTCGAATTAGCTGGCATTGCCAACTTTTTAAAGTCGATCAATAGCTAGGTAAATGCATGAGACATTGGAAAGAAATCAGGCATAAATTTAAATCTTCAGACAAGCTTGCGCCATCGAATCTGCCTTGAGATTTACGAACCTAAATGTTTTCGTTTTGATTCGAAGCCCTTTTTTGAACCTCTCCGATGTAACCACGTGCCACTTATTCAAATTAAGTAAAGAGACCAACACAACCACAACGAATCTTTACTTCCGCGAGATTCAACCCGATCGAGACCTTAAAGGTAATCAGAATCAGAATGAAAGAATGCGTGATATAAGCGCTCAAATTTGGTGTCGGGAGTTGTGTCTGTGATTCTAAGGAAGTGTTTTTGCCTTAGACTTGCCATTTGATTGTTCAATGTTTAAGAAAAAGCTGCTCCAAGGCCACAAGTTTTATGCCACTTTTCTCAGTGACGCTCTAAGACTGGCCTATTTGTACAACTATGGAGGATGGTATGGTGATTTAGATTTCATCTATCTACGCTCCTTGGCCAAGGAAAATGGCTCCATTTTGGCTGCAACTGGAGGGAAAAGTAACGCGTCCTATTTCCTCACAAATGCGGCCATGAAAATGGAAAGACGACATCCCTTTCTTCTGGAATATATGGAGGTAAATACAGGTATTAGGTCTTGCCCATTCTTGGTTCAAGGAGTGCCATTCGAGGCGATGATCCACTAGAAAAGGGGGACAGACCTGGGATCGAATCGAACCCATGAACGCGAGTATAGCTCGGTCGCAGTTTAACCATTTGCGTTGATACTGTTTTGCGAGCTTCGTCATGAAGTTTGTGTACCTGATTAGAGGCCTCATATGCCTCGTATGCCCAATTGATCAATTTCATTATTTCTCAAACTTTCCCAAAACCTGCGACAATTTAAAGATTGCAAACGATTTTGCTCCTCGAAAAAAATCATTACAAAACATCGTGAACTGGTCTGTCCCGATATTGTTCAATACCTCAACATGCAAAACTTAAAAAATCTTAATATTAACACGTGGAAAATCATTCATTTTCCAAAATAAAAGCAAAAATATTTCTGGAAGCAGTTTATGCCTTAGAGGTTCTCTTGAAGGTGTAGACAGTGACAACCCTGATCCCAATGCTCTCTCTTGTCATGGAATTAAATACTGTCGTACTTAATATTTCGCCATTAGATAAAACACTGAAAGGAGCAATTGTCAAACGTAATTGATAAATAACAGTGAATTTGCTTTCACTTGGATGTTTTAATATTTGGACTCTATTTATCATTGGATTTCGAATGTACTGAAGCCTGGCAAAGGCTATTTCTGCGTAAATACAATTTGAAGATATTGATGGCGCGGCCAATAGCAACATGACCACTTATGAAAAGCGCTATTTCGCTTTTTGAAGGTCGTGTTCATTAACAATCAAAATAAGCCAATGAATGGAGCTTTTTCCTTTCGAAGGGTTCCAATTTGTCTTTCCTTTCAAAAGCATTGTCGCAATCCAAATCTAAGACGCCTTGCGCCCAAAAAGAACCTCATCAATCGTCGTCAAACGCTCTTATTGAGGCCATTAATCCCCTTAGGATTCCGTCCGGGCTTTCCGAGGACAGGCGAGAGCCGAAATGGGTCCGAATACGTTAACTAGCTCTCTGAAACGGTATTGCAACATTCCCAAATCTATTCAATCGTTAAGAAACCTCTCAGGTGAGTTTAGATCGCTAGAGACTTTTCCCATAGAAAAATGTCCCTAAACTTTCATCTCCCCTAGATCCCTCCTTGTGCTCCAATATTAGGGTTGTCCCACCTCAGGTTTTTCATCCTATACGACTTCACACCATGAAGTTCCTATGGTCTAAAGAGGAATTGACCCCCGCATTTTGGAACCAGACTAAGCGCGACGCTTGGGCGATCCACTTCTTCTCTTATTTGACGAGCTCCAAAGAGGTCACCAAGAATTCGAGAAAGGAGGCTTACTCATACTTGGCTCCAATCTATTGTCCGAATAGCTTTGCCAGTGTTGAAGAGTTTTAAAAGCAGGCAATGAGTCCAAAGAAAGCCAATGAGCGTTACATTTTTACCTTGTTCTTGTTCAACTGGAAAATCGATTGATTTCTTCACTACGTATGACTTGTTTAGGTTTGACTTCTTTGTTGTGCAATGTAATGCTAAAAAAGAAAAAGTCAGCGGAGGAAATTTAACGGTTAAGTGAAAATCGGCACACCAAAACAATAAATTGGCACAAGTAAACGACCACACAAAAAGATATTACGAGCACACCACAAATGAAAGGTAGCACACCAAATATAAAAAGTGGCACACCACATCAATAAAGTGGCACATGAAAGTGCACTTACAAAAAAGAGTTTATAGGACAACTTAAGTATCAATTGGCAAATTGAATTTGAAAATGTACCCACAAGAAGTGAAAAAAGTAGCAAAACTCAAAGAAAAATGTAAAACACTGGAATCAAACGGAATGAAAAGGATTTAAAGCATATCAAACATTCAATGGGCTCGCCAACCAAACAATACAGAGGCACACTGAAAAATAAATTTTCGGACTGAACTTTCCGAAACCTTGATATTACCCTTTTTTCGTGGTCAGGGGTTACAACATAGTTTGAAAAAAAACTGACGCTGTGTTAGATTGTCATCTGAGCACCAATTGACTGAGCTTTTTCTATAACCACAATCATCTGCCTTGATTATGATTTATTTGTACCCAGGGCAAAAGTAACGAAAATCCAATCCTTAAATCCTTAAAAAAAACGAAGTTAAGAAATCGGTTTTCTTACTTTTGATTTCTCAAAAGAGCAAAATTGAATTTTCAACGTAATCTAATCTATGAAACCTTAACTTTGTCCCGATTCAAAATCCCCACCTTGAATATATTCATTTTGACTTTTTAAATATGCCTTTTGACTCCAAAGTTTCAAATTTCAAAAAGGCATGACGCATGTTTTCCCCATATGATTGATAACGTAGAAGTTGTTCATACTTGGAAAAGAAATTATTTTCCTATTATGCATTGCCATTGGCTTAGCCAAATGAGCATGGCCAAGGATAGGAGTAATGCAGTTCTAACTTACATTCAAATATATACAACACATGGGTTCAATTTACTTTTTAATATTGGAGTCAAAATGGCAAAGCTGTTAGTAAGAAGGTTGCATTTAAGCTGGATTCAAGACTCCCCGGATCAGATCTCACCCTGGATTTGAATCCAAACCTTGAGCCCTTCCCCTCAGGTCTGCATGTGCTAATCGCACTCCATGGCTAATCAAGCACTATTTCCTTTTTTTGGTTTGCTCGCTTTTCTATCACCTGAAACACCCTCACACGGTGGTTACAATTCCTGATTCAGTGCTTGCGCAAATGCCAAGACTTCTAGTTGCCATTTTCTTTGCTAAAGAAACAAAAGGAACTATTTTTGTTCAATAAGCATCTTTAAAAGTAGCTCATATTAGTAATAGTAGTAATATAAAGTAGCATTTTGCTGTAAAATAGGTCGATAAATGACATAAACCTACTTTAGTTAATTGCAAAAAACCAAATGATGTGCTTTTTTGATATTTATGAAAATGAAAGAATATCATTTATTTTCATCCTATTTCCCTAAAACCTAAAATTGATTAAAATTGGCAACTAAAATCTACTCAGGATTTGAAATTTCCAATTCCTTTTCTTAAACTTGGAAAGCTAGACTAGCCAATCAGGTGGTTGAAATTTTACAAGGATACATTTGCCAGTTGAATTTTCAAATCTGTCACTTTTTGTTAAAAATTACTTAAAATAAAGTATTTTTTTGCTTTTTCTGCATACTTTTGAAAAGTGGAACACTTATTTATTTTTAGGACATTGAAAAAGCATATTATATTTCTTAGCAATTTCTATAAGGTATAACCAGAGCATTTTCCAGCCAAATTCGGTGCAAATTGCAGCATTTGAAAAGTAATATGTCAGAGTCTGTTCCATGGATTTTTATGAAATTGTAATTGAAGGTGTAACTAAGAATGCTCACCATGTCTTTTGATAACGATTTTAAAAATACGATCTTCTAATATGTTTTCAGTGGATTAATATACTTGTAAGAGCTACTTTTAATGATGCACAGTTTTTTAAAGTTCGTCCTTGTGTTGTTAAAACAATGAAAAACGCAACTAGAAGTCTTGGCAATTGAGCATAATCTTTTCAAGTGCAGTGGGAACCACCGTGTACGGCATTTACACATTTGACTACAACAGATTCAACATGCTCCTGCACCAGTATACCACATCTCCTTCACACAGGGGGAAGTCATCCGGGTTGCGGATCCATCTGGGGTCATGTTTATCCGGTCCATGTTCATCCCACGGATTCAGGAGGCCGTTCCACAAAGGGTCACGAAGACCCATTGTCTTCGGATTTATTTCGATGTTTGAGACAAAAGGTCATTCACTTCAATTCACTGATGAGGTGTTCCCCGACTACGCAATGGGTTGGACGACTACAGGCAAAAGGTTGGGACAAAGCTCATAGATGGTTTTGAAGACGTACAGTATCAGATACCTTTCGTACCTTTTCTGAACACTGTACAGTCCGAACTTTTTTAGTCTTGCCCAATACGAGAGCTTTTTCATTCCTGTGATGTTCCTAGTGGAACATCTTTGCAAACCTGCTGAACTCATTGCACAAGTCCAAAGGGTCGGAGCCCAAATGGGTGAAGCATATTCAAGATGTGGCTGGACAATCGACTTGTACAGAGTTAGCATCGTGATACTATCTCTGGACTTAAACGTGCGATATATTCAACCACATGTTTGAAAAGCCTTACCAACTTTCAACTGGATATGCTCATCGAACTTTCCATTATTTTGGAGGACTACACCTAAATCTTTCATAGATGAGACCACTCATAGATAATGGAGGTAAAGATATTGAGCAGGAGTATTCAAAGGCTGTGACCCGAAGGTCATTGAGCGGAATTTCATTCCGTTCAGGGCCATATTACTCTTAGTAACCCAAGAATAGATTATTTCTAGGTCCTTTGGTAGGAATGGCCAGGATTCCACTAGCCTTGCAGAGACTAACTTAAGCTGGATTCTTCGTTGATCAGCTTACCCCTCTCGTCTCACCAGTGAGACGACTGCCACAGTGGTTCAAAAGCCTTTTTGGATTCCAACAGAAATATCCAAGCAAATCTTGTTAACTAATAGCCACGTGCGCGACAAATTTGAGCCAGACTTCAATAAATCAATCACGTCAAAATAACTTCTTATGGTTTTTGTAAGGAAGAAGACTGTTGAGATGGATATGCGCATTTCTCTCAATACCTGATAAGCTTTTTTGACCACCGTGGTGAGACGGGTGAGACGAGACGAGAGGAGACGACCGTGTCCAAGAATCCAGCTTTAGTATTACTGCCAGTCTCTCTTCTTATGCTGACGCACGGACTTCTAAAAAAAGAAATGGACTCCGCTCAGTCACAGATTCCCTTTCTTGGGTGACCCACAAGGGAGAAGCGACAAAGTAGCAACGCCAATTCAGCCTGTATTATGTCTTAAGGCTGGGTTAGTCTTGGCCAGATCGGCTGGGTCAACAGTTTGGCATTAAGTGGTGATATAGGCTGGAATTTTTGACTCCTCCTACTTGCCTTGAAATTGCTCATTCAGGGTTTCTCTTTTCAAATGAGGAGGCTAATGATAAGGTTTAATATATACACTTCATTGAAGGAAAGCTACCAAATGTCAAATATTTTGAACTCCATTATTGTGGAAATGCTTGTAATTATTTTCAACTTCATTTCATGGTTAAACCATGAGTTCCACAACCATGAGACCACAAGTTCGGTCCCGTCTTTTGTTGAGAGCAGTCGCAACATTTTGTTGTTCCTGATCTTTTCAAACGGCCGGTCTGAGTGTGTTGTGTTGTGTAAGTTGTCGCGTGGCTGCTTAAGATAGTACACTTTTGTTCTTTAGCTTTCATTTCTTCCTATCTCTAGTAGTTTAGTCTTATATCTTTTATTTTTATGCTCATGTCGTATTTCACTTTTTTCGTCTGTCAATATCTTTTATCCCAATTCTAGGTTATTTCATGTAGTTTTGGCTTAAGAAGTAGTTCATTTTGTTTTTATTGTGTAGACTGTTCATTTCATGTACTTGTAAATGTAGTCGATTTTTCTAGTTGTTTACAATCCGTTTAGTTTCCTATTTTCAATACAAAATTGGGTTCTAGAACCTTCTTTTGTTCTATTCCATTCCATTGATGTTAGCTTGTTCCTGTAGTCGAGTTGGTGTATGTTGGCTGAGGCTAGCTAGCTGGTCAGCCAAGAGTAGGTCATCGTAGTCGACCGACTCTTATTTCTTCCCCTCTGTTGGTAGCACCAACCTAGCGAAATCACCTATTCTCTTCTTGTCTGTCCCCAGGGAGTACATTCCCCCTTGGTTTCCACCTAGCACGTGTGTTGTTTACCTGCTCTACAACTGGTTCTCATTGACACGCGCTGGTTTCTCACTTTGGCTCTCTTGGCTCTGTCTTCTTCTTCTTCTTCTACTTTTTCATCTTTTATTTTTCCGCTCGCTCATTTCTAACGGTTTTTCTCTTGAAACTGAAGGAAGCCTCCAGAATATTTTGCCATATTTTGTTCAGGTCTCAAGTATTTTCAATTAGGATCCCTTAAATACCCTTGCTTTCAATAACCATGGAAGCTTTGTTGAAGGGACTTTCTGAAGGGGCTAGGAATTATCTTGAGCTGGTTTTGGATGGGAAAACTCCATCCTCTATCAATAAGCCTTTCATTATGGAAGCTTTAATGGCTTGGGTTGGTCACCCCCAGCCACTACTTGACTGTGGGATGAACCAGTCAAGTGTAGGCAAAAGGGACACAGGCACTGACACTCTTGATTTGATTCAAACGCCCCTTGTAGTCAAAGAGGTCATAGAGGTCAAAGAGAGCATAGTAGAGAATGCTATCGAAATTTGCGATGTCCATAAACGACAGAGATGCAAAAAGGCAGGCAAAGGGTGTAAACTGGCTCACCCAGAATGGTGTCCCAAACTTAGAGAGTTTGGCCTTCTCAAATTTAATGAGAAGTGCTGTTCCAAGCAGGGGTGTAGCTTTTTCCACCCATTTATGTGCATGAGATTTTTGAGGCACAAGGTATGCCTCAATTTCAAATGCACAAAGGCCCATCTCAGGGGCACTAGGAGGAAGAGACAGCAGTTGTCTCAACCTCATTGTTAAGTCTCTCAACAGACTTACCCCACTCCTTTCCTCTCTCCTTCCCTATTTCCCTTCCCTTGTTCCCCTCCCTCTCCTACAACCTCACCCGCAATTCCTGTAACCTCTCTTCTGTCCAAACTTTGTTGCCCTAAGCCCCCCTCTGGTCGCCATGAGCCCCACGCATCTTTTAGATCGTATGCTCAGGTGGCGGCCAGAGTTCCTTCTCCCTCTTCTCCTCCCCTTTTACCCTCTCCTCAAAGGTTCTCTTATCCTCCACCTAAGGTTAGTTTTGTCCAAAAACAGGATTTTTTAAGGTTAGAGAGCCTAGTCAAAGATTTGATAGCTCTAGTCCATCAAAGGGCTATCTGCCCATAAAAGGGCTTTATTTGAATGTGCATTGTCTTATATCCAAAAAAGATTGCACAAAGATCAAGGTTCTTGAGGAACTAGCTTTACATAGGCAGGTCTTGTTTATTTCCATGCAGAAACCTGGCTTCGACTAGGAGTCTTAGATGAAGAGCTGGCCATGGTTGGTTTCAATTTAGTTCGATGTGATTGAGTACGCCCTGACAATCCCATTTTTTCGCATGGGGGCGTATGTCTATATGTTAGAAATGACCTGGACACTAGTCATGTAAAAATGTCTAATGGAGAAGTAGAGGTCTTAGTTTGTCATCTTCAAGGTCCATTGTGACAATATATAGGCCCCCCCTCTTGTTCAGTAAGCTCGTTCTTGTCAGCTCTCAAATTCATAGGAAATGAGTTGGACCAGTCCGTTTGCTCAAAGGTTTTCTTTGTAGGGGACTTCAATTTTCCGGCTAGCGTTGTAGAGTGGGAGGCTAGTCCAGATGGGTATATTCCCGTATCGAAATCGACGTCTCAGTCGTTCGAAAAGCTGGAGGAATTTGCGATCTTGCGCAATCTCTCTCAGCATGTTGGCGTAGCCACCAGAGCACAAAATCTGGGGAGGGATGGATAAAGTAGATCAGTGTCTCATTACATTATCAAAAGGTTTCATCATTAAATAAATGAGACACCAATGATTGAAAACGTTCAGCTTTCTCCTTGATTTAAGTTCAAGCAATGTGACTAGCAAATGGACAGAGTCAGTCAAAGCTGAGTAGCTTGACACACGCTCTTTGGTTTCCTCTCCTTGATCCAAATTCAATATTTTTTGAAGCCACACAGTTCTTTTGAAGAATTTTGATTGTTACCCGAGCGTACTTTGACAACTTCCTGATAGTCATGCCTATTCGATGGAAGAGTATGTCACCATCCTCGGGCACTTCGACCTCAACATGGTCTCCCAATTGGACCCTCGTGACTTTACGGACTTCGGCTTGATGGATTCCTGGAATTATGCGGACAAACTCTTCCGCATCTTTGAAGCCGGGAACTTCAACCTCACTGAGAGGACCATAGTTGTTGTCCTCGCGACCGCCGTCAAAAACCAACAAGAGGTTTATCAGCGCAATGAAGAAGTTCCAGGGGGCAGAGTGGTACAGGCCAGTGTTGGATATCTTCAGAAACTCGTGTGTACAATACACTTGCGAGGAAGAGGACGACACGTTCTCAGTCGTCCACATCCCGTCCTACGTCCCGTTCCTGACCTCCCGAATCTGGTTGCAGATCACTGTGAAGCCTACAGTGGAGGGCTTCTTCTCAACCTTAAGGGCGGCGCAGATCCACCTCGACAACAACCTGTTGTCCAGCCAGAAGGTCTGGCAGACCAACTTCTGGGACTCGGTGGTGAAGAACAGAGGCAACAATTTCGAGAAGGGGAAATTCCAAGTCCAAGGACAAGTACTTGCTGCTCGAGGCTGACGGGACGCCCTTAGGTTCCGACAGCCACATAGCGGGAGCCACGCCGTACAACATCTCTATGGTGAAGAAGTGGATCGCAACTAAAGTGATCCCGGACATTCAGATCTAAGAGAAATTCTCTTGTTCAAGAGCCTCAGCTTGAACTTCCTGGATGTCAACTCAATGGGATTAAAGATCTGCACTCTTGTGTTAGTGTAGATCTTAGATATTATATTATAATAAAAAACTATCCAAGATCTAACTTAATCGTCACAATTCCATCCTTGAAGGCCGATTGATGATTCATTATTCTTATCATTTCGCGGGAATGTGATACTTTTTTCTCCTCAATTGCTGGGAATTCGTTTTCTTAAAGTTTAATTCGTTGGTGGTTCAGACATTTTATGAATAAATGGTAAGCATATCTGGCTTCACCATGAAAATAAGGTTGGTCAGATATTGTGATCAAAAATCTTTTTTTTTTGCACTGTTCGAACTAGCCTGGATTAACGAGGGCTTGAAAGTGCTGTCAAAGCTCGCACGTTAGATCTCTAAGGTCACTAAAATTTACCCTAAACTCCGGGTGGGGACGAAGCTCATGCACCTTGCCTTAAATCCCCAAAAAAATCATGTCCATTCAACAAAAGGACATAATCTACCTTGTCAAAAGCTCATTCCAGTTCTTCTAATCCTTAATCCTGAAAATAGACCACATTACCATTCAATGCAACAAAGAGACGGTTCATATGCAATCGATCGCTATTCATTCCAATAAGGATTCTGTACCATCGTAACGTAACATCTTTTCCAAGGCTGTTCTTCACCAATCGGTATAGTTATCGAATTAGTACGCAGAGAATGCATCTAGAATCATTCTTGAAATTTCATTAGTGCAAAGTTCGAGCAAAGAAACGTCCGAGTGTAATACAGTCAATATTATCCAATTTATACAAGATGAAGTATAACGAATTTGTTATTCCCAAATCTTACCTACGTGAATGAATTTCGGGGTGTTAGTCAAGGCTGTCAAATAGCAGCTTAAGCTGTTACCAAACATGGGATTAGCTAGAGAACGAGACTGGAGTAACGAAAATAGAACGAGGGGTTTAGCCTAGGGACCCTGGAGAGTATCTATAGGTTAGCTAATTTTTGCTTCTGTTCGCAGTCTGCTACTAGAAATATGGACTGTACCATGGACTACTAGAGAAGTTCGTGGCTATATATATATATGTGAGTCTACATAGAATTAATCGGCAAGAACCTAAACAAAAACCAACTAGCTTGGGAGCGATTGAGGAAGTGGGTCAGCCTAGAAGGAATTGCCTTTGGCCAACTGTTGGATGAGAACAACGCCAAACATGCCCATGATTCAGCAGTCTGTCATGTGGTGGTGCTAATCACTCCACCGGCACACAGACGCATAGTAAGTAGCTGGCATCGGCTGACCACACTGACTGCGCTCTTCCATGGACTTCCCACATCATGTAGGACCCATGTTTCCGTCGAACTACGTCAGTCGCAATTTCATCCTCTAGGAAAGTTCACGATATTTTTTCGGCTCTTCAATCACCTGAAGTTAGAAACATGGCGATTCTACGTCCCCAGAACATCAATCCGGACTTCGAAGTCTACGCAATGGCAGCTTTTTGGCTCATCGTCGGGATGTGCACAATTGGAGTGTTGCTGTTCTTGACACGGGAACTATACCATTTGTGCGGCACACGCGTTAGACTTCAATTCGAACGTTGTGTGGACTGGTGGGAGGATACCCAATTGTATCGATGGGCCACCGGAACAACATATCGATCGGCATATGTCAAGATTTGAACGAATGCTGATTTTGTTAAAAATGTCGAGATTAGTATTGATAACTCCAGATGCATCCTGATAATAAACCATATAATTGACGAAAAATTGGCTTCATTACTATACACACTCGCACCAACTCTAATTTCACAATATGAATATTTCCGATTCGTTCGTAATCAAATGGTCGTCAATGTGAATCATTCACTGCGCCAAAATGTCATACAACTTTTCAAACAATTGCCAGTATTTCATAGGAAGGAGACGTGACATGATGGTTCGTTAAGTCTTTAAAAAGAGTAGGTGCCTACCTAATTCAATATTTCTCCGAGTTCTTAAACAAGGGAGAGCTTGGACACTAAATCTGAACAAATCAAATCAAATTTGGCTTTACACAAAAGTGGCAGCTAGCCGACACACTTTAGTTACATCATTTCATTAACTCATTCAACACCTCTTTGATTCAGGCTTTTGCTCAAAATGGCCACTATCACTGGAGCTTCTACTCCAAGCGGCATTGCGGTGCCAATAATATAGCTAAGATGTCAGATAGGAAGTCTTTGAACCGCGACTATTAAGATTGGTTTCCCATTTTCAACACTCCTTGACTGAAAAATCAGATATAAATTGTATGAAAATATTAAGCCTTGTCCATGCAACTTTATTTAGTTGAATTCGATGTATTACTATTAGACTGTCCTTGGATTGACCCATTCATCTTTTGTACGAAGAAACAAAGCGTTAAGCAACAGTGTTGGGTTTCAATAGCACGACATGCCAAATAAAATTTGTTTCCGTTTCAGAAATCTGCATCTTCTAATGAATTCAGCAATGGAGAGCTAACCAGGAATGGTACATGTAACGACACGAAATCGATCAATAAGCTTCGCTTCAATTGTAGTTACCAGGCTTCATAGTAAAATGTTGTGAGTTACATTTTGATTATAGGTGTTAGCTCTACACGAGCGAGTATATCAGCGGTTAACCATTTTTCTTATTATCAGATAACTTGCTAGTTGGAAATGACTTGACACAAAAGTGGCAGCACTGATGACCTGCGTTCTTGCAGCTCGAACGGCGTACTAGCAATTTGGATCAAACATCTGTTGTAGAGTAACGAGGCTGCTTTAAAAGGGCACCTGCTCTCAGCCACATTTTAGTATCAACCTTTTTCTACCATATTCAGCACCTCCTCGATTCAAACATATACTCAAAATGGCCACTATCACTGTAGCTTCTGCTCCTAGTAGGATTGAGGGGCCAAGAATATAGGCAAATGGCAGGTAAAAAAACTTCAACTAAAATATCTTTTCCACTATTTAGTGTACAACACTTTCAATTTTAGGCACTGACACCCAACAGGGAATCTCCTTAAGCCATGAGAATTCCCAGAGTAGGTTATGAGCGTGGCATGACCCTTCCGCCTCTTGGGATCCGCCATTATTTGGATTGTGTTCCAAACAATGTGGCGGTAGGTGAATACCTAAGAATAAGTCTTCAATGGAACCAAGCACTCTTTGACTCCACTGAAAAGCGATATCATCAGTAGATGTCTGCTTGATGAGGTCCCATGTAAGTTGGCAACACTTTTTTTAAATAGTGACTCGTTTATTAACTAAATTCCATTCTATAGGCTTTGCCCCAGGGTTCGTGGAACTGTTTGGCGTGCGGAAGAACATGCCGTTCAGTGGAACTCGTGGAATGACGACTTGGCAAATGGAGACAACAAACAACTATCTGTCTATTGGTTGGTCTGTACCTTACAACAGAGTCTTGTTTGACAATTTACTCATGGCCGGGGTCAATTGCGAAGATCCTCAGCGCTGCTTTAACCAACTGTATTGCAAATCGCAGACTTGGTTTCAGCGCAAGTGTTTCAACAAAGAGCTGAACGGGTCGCTCAAGTTCTCTGTGAGAGGCTACAAGATAACTACTACCATGGAATGGAGGACAAGTCCATGGCTAGCATTACTGTTGTACCCCATGATCCCGACGAGATTGGTGAACGCCTTTATAATTTTTGCAATGTCGGACATCTGAAATGTTCATCCCTATGGTTTTTACTCAGGTGAAAAATATATATATCCGAACATTGGAATAATATAATTTATAACTAGATTATAAAAGGAAGTGTGAATTATGGACTCGTGTGTTAGGTTATTTTTTTTTAAAGCGTATCTTTAACCTTTACGTGGTTTCATCGAGTCGCTCAAGTTTAGTGAAAGTTTGCACCATTAGAGTTATCTTGTTCCATGTCGAGATGTTTTTAGCTTGCTATGTTGGATAAACGGTAAGAGAGTTTATGAAGGCATTGTTATTTGGAAAAAATGCACCCTGTAGGAAGAGCTTGGAGCAACAGACGACCACTTGATATTTGGCAAATAATTGACTTGAAAAACTTAAATCTGCCTCACGGAACCTTATTCCGACGATTTATTTCTTGTACCTGTTTTGGGGTTTGGGTCGTAAATGGATTGTCCATTCGCCTTCACAACTTTTAGAGGCTTTGTGAGGAGTTAGTCATCATATTGCGAAATTCTTTAGTTTGACAAGTCAATGACAAAATGAACCGACGCTTCTGGTATGACAAACATATGAAAGTCATAGTTACTCAAACGACGTGTTTGCATGTAAGATAAAAAAGAGCTTTCATGTTTTCCATAGATAATTTTTCAACGTACGTTTGAGTGAAGACCAAAAGACCAATCAAATACAGAGCGACGTCCAGAATGGCTTCAATAACATTCTGCTTGAGCTTATGGAAATTAAACTGAGCGATCGCATATTTATTCGAGAACTACACAACAGTTCTGGCTTCCTCTCAATAAACCAGTTAAGTGACAAAAACGACCCTGTTAGAAACGTGGAAGGCTACAAACACACCGATCCACCCGCTTATCGAGTGTTTCCAACCTAAACCTACCCTACCAGACCAATCAACTACAAGGTGTTCAACAAAGTAGTACTTCGTCCTACTGAATGGCGTAAACTCGGATTATGCTTCTCAATACAAATATTATGGAAGTGATGGGATGCCAAAACACGTAACTTACCAATGCGCCAATTCAGGAGAGTAGCCTATCAGTTAATTCGGTCTCTCCTACTACGATGAGCTCTATTAGGTGGTATAAATAGTGAGAACAAATGCCCCCAGGGCTTAACATAAACAAATAAAAACTAACAATACACAATAAGCGCATGCACTTTACGTGAATATTTAGTTTAGCTAGGTCAAGAATTGCTCTCAAACATGAAATGTAGGACTTAGACTGCTTATTGAAATCAAGTCAAAAACTCCTTCACTCGAAAAAAATCGACATCTCTACCCTTTACGTGACCAAGGGGCCGTGGAATCATCGCAGAGCCATAATACCGCTGAACATAAATAGGCTTCTTATGTAAAGTGGTTATAATTGTTTTATCTACACTGATGATAGCCTATCAAAGCATGACGCAAATCGGCAAGGCGCAGATGCCAGACATGATCGTATCATACCTTAGGAATCCCCTTTATTTGCTCACTACGCTGTCACGATTCAAGCCTTGAATGAAACCAAGCATTCTCTACTTCCACTAAAAAGTGATATCAAGTTCTCTATGAAAGGCTGCATAATGAGAGCTACCATGGATTGGGAGCAGCAATCCATGGCTGTCGATATCGTTCTAATTCAATTCATTACGAGTGCTGTGAAGAGCGATTTTATACATTGAATGTGCATTTTTCAGATGTTTTATGAAATTGTTATGCAACGAAATGCACGTTTCTCGAGTTGTGCGAATGTTCTTTATATTGGCTTTAGTCTGTTGGCAAATCCCGCTGGCTAGGAAACAACTTCTTGGTAATCTATATTTGTTATAAATCTCTATAAATCAATCAACAATAAATAAATCAACTATAAATCAATACTCAGCATATTTGAGATCAAACTTGATAGAGATACAAAAAAATTAACACAACAATTGTGAATGACGCAACTTTACCTTTTCTAGTTCCACTAGAGTTTCGCTTTAACCCGAAGGTCATTGAGCGGGATTTGATTCCGTTCAGGGACATATTACTCTCAGTAACTCAACAGTACATTCTATCTAGGTCCTCTGCCAGACTGCTGGAATCTTGGTCATTCCTACCAAAAAAAGAAGAAAGTAACTGTAACGGAGGGTCAAAAACCGTTCTTTTACTGATTACAAGTTACAAAAGATGCTGTTACTCGTAACGACATAACTAAAGCACTGGTAACCAGTATCATCGTGGCCGTTTACATCCCAGAATCCACGGAAAAGCAATGATTGGTGGGTTGAAGACCTTCGGCTTAAAGTAACGACCACCAGCTTTCTTTGTGAGACATTTGACCACGTCCTCTAAACAACATCTTGGATTCCCGACCGCAACCCTTTGACGTTCGCCATCACCTTTTGACCGATTCATCACTTTGCAACACTTACCTGATTGTTCAAAATCCAAATATTTCATGGCATCAGTGAAAGATTGAGGAGAGAGACAGGTGCTCCCTCTCAATCTAATCACAAACTTCTGGAAATTTTGACTGTGAACGAACTTACCGCTAAATCGCCCTGCTCTTGGTCAAAACAAATTGAGCCACTTTTCGAATTCAAGTATTGAAATAAGAAACTTAGATCAAGTCATTTTCCTATTATTGACTTGGAAAGTATTTCGGTTCAAAGTTATGTTGTTTAAAGCCTTTGCGGCTGACCAAGACCAAGTGAAAAATTCGAATTTTGCGTAGAGTTTACAACATAACTTTGGACAAACCTATTGCGCTCCCTTTTATTTAACAACATCTTGTGGTCGCATGAGGTGCTTATTTGGAATAAAGTGAACGGTTTAGAAGATAATAATATTTTTTTCTTTCGTTCGCCGTCCACCTCTTTAGAAGTCTGTGATCTAACCAACAGAGACCATCCTTGTTGAAGTAGAATTTTTGATTTTGTAGTCTTTTTGTTCAGCCTCTTGATTTGAGAAAGGAGTTCTCTCCATGCGGTTACATTTGAGGGATTAGAGTAAATTCCACTGAAAACCACGCATTGAATCTTGAAAAAGTCCAGTAAAAAATTGCTTTACCATCTGAAAATGCCAAATGGATTGCCATGCAATGCAAGGCGTCTTGGAGAAAAAATAAGAAAACATTAAATAAGGGACACTTATCATGGAAAAGACATTTATCTCCCGGACAGTAATGTCTTTGGCATAGGTCGAGACATGAACCACTGGAATATGGACGGGGGTGGTAAGGTTGAAAAGTAGCAACTCCAATTCGAGTCGATGAATTAAATTCTTCTTCAAATAAGGCTGGCCCCAGATTCATGCGATGGCGTATTTCAAATGTCAGCTCAATCAAACGACTGGGTCAAAAGTTATGCCCTCTCAAAGTGCAGTACATAACAGAGCACAGAATGAATGACTTAGCCCTCTTCTGGTAATCAATTACCACAAGAGGGCTAGTTCGTTCATTCATTGAAGAGCTTTGTAGTGCCTTTTAAGACGGCATAACTTTTGATCCAATCGCTCGATCAAGCTGAAAATTGAAATGAGTAATTGTTGTAGCCTGGGATCATTCTCATTTGAAGAAGAACATAATGCGTTAACTTAATCGCGAAAAGCTAATTCCCAAACCAAGCGTCCCCGTCCATATTCCAACTGTTCATGGTCGCGATCACGTTCTAATTTCTGACACTAGGGTGAGCTTGAGAGTAGATGTCCCAACAAAGCGCAAAGCTGCACGTCGTAGAACTGCAGTTACCGGTCGAATACGCCTTGCATAGGCACCTAACCATGTCTCACTCACAATTTTTCATGTATTGAAGCCTTCTTTCCAAGACCACTAGAACTTGATATTGCTGGAAAGCTTCACATGGGCATTAATAACTTTAACAATATGCCAATGTTTTCTTCAGGTTGACCAGGTTGTGGGGAAGACTCATAGATTTGGGAACTTGTTGGAACGCAATTTTCAAATTAGCTAAGTTTTTGCGCCTGTTGTAGCCTGTTTAATGTCCAGATTTTTCAAATTGACATTCTAGCTTCTTGAAGATGAAACTAAAACTGTTGTACAAACAACAACCGAGTTTGGAGTTTTCGCGAGCTGATCATTGGGTCATCCTAGGTTTCTAGGTATTCTCCACCCACGCGACCTCTTACGGCCAAATTATCCGTGACTTGTGCCATTGAGTTGACTGATTCGAAATATTTTGCCACCGTATGAGTGCTTGGAAAGCCATTTTCCTTTGCCATTGTGAATCGCTTGTGGTCATTAAAGTATTCAAACGTGACTTTACTCTTTCCTTGTCAACGGAGCGGTGCTTTGTAAAATATAGGATTTGTACATGGAAGTCAGGATTATTCGGTCTCAAAGCTTTGGTCAGTCTAAAGATCATCAAGATGGGCCTCTAGCGGTTCAATTGGGCAAAGCAGCAAAACTTCAATGATAAGGGACCTACGTAAGTGCAATTTTCAAACTTTCGGTAAACCCATTTTATGATAACCAAATTTCTTTAATTTCTGCTTGACGTGAAAATATATGTGCTTGAAAACTCAAGGCGTATTTGTGATGGACTCTCTCTAATGCATACATACACAATAATCTTCAAATTTAAATAGTGGGTCACAAATAGTCAATGAAGAATTATTCTTATCGTGCTTTTGTCCCATCATCTAGTGCAAAAAATGCTGGGCGTCTGTCTGCTCTCCCTGTTTTTCCAGGAGTGTATGTAGTGTATGAGTATCTAGGCATATCAGTAGCTGAGAAAAATCGGCACACTGTCTTCGGGAATTGATGACGCCAACGTAAAAACGTCGATTGACCTAGCATCAAACAAAGGTTGAGTTGAACATTATTCTTAAATTTCCGTTGGGCGGCATTTTGTCTCAACGTCAGATTAGATTTCGTTGTTTTCGTTTTAAAAACTAATAAACCAAAGGACTTTCTGATCAATCCGTACTTCTCATTTTACTCTTGAGTACATTCAATCATTGATGCGAAATGGATTCCATCTAAGATCATACGTTAATAAATGTCAATACTACTCTCTACCAAATTTCTGCACTTTTGACAGGAAAACGAGATCCTGACAACGTTTCCAAGGATTTACGTGTGACCATAACATTATGGGATAAAGGTTAAGCAAGGATCGATTTGCACCAAAGGTGTCCACGATGTTCAAAAAGCCCTACCAAGTTATCAGGGAAATTCCCAAACAGATCTGGGCATTTTTTCTACCTCCAAAAAATCAAAGGGAACAACTTTGACTTTAGTGCTTTATAATATTTTAGCCCACATAAAAACTTACATGCCTAAAACATTATAAGAAATATTCAAAGAAAATTGGACGCACACCTACTTGGCACTTGATTATAAATTATAATATCATCTATTACACCGCTACTTAATTACATGGGATTTCGTGGTGCAAATTTCATTGTTTTTAGCCTTAAAATGCCCCGGTCATGTTAGTTCAATTTCCCAAAAAATTAATATCGATTTTCATTATCACAAAAGTGAAAGATTTTTTTTCTTGCATAATTTCAGAGTTACTCAAAATGTCTCAACAATATTTAAAACCCTCAAAAAAGCATACTTTAAAATTTATTTTCGAACCATCCAAAGGACGCTCAGTTGAGCAGTCACTGAAAATTTCATGAAAATCAATGAAGCCTCCATGAAGCTCTTTTTAATCAGTTTTAACAATGTTCTCAAGACACGACCAAATACATAATGTTGTTTGTTGTTTGAATTGTCTTCAGAATTCAAGTGAATGCGTAACTAAGTGTATTCTTGATGATTGCAAAACACATTTTCAAAGATTGCACTTTTGGTGTCTTTTAAGTGACATCATAAAGCATTTTTAGTTATTGTGAGATTATGCAAGACAAAGGAAATTAGGAATTAACATATAACCGGGTCATTTTGGGTCTAAAAGCGATGACATTTGGACCACTAAGTCCCATATAACTGAGTAGTCGTGTAATAGATGATTGGCTTGAACGGATTCGACAAATTTGCACGGTAGAATAATCAGTCTAAAGTTGGACAGGCAAAGTTTACTCAGGTCATTCATTGGTCGTAAATATTGGTGACTGAACTTCAATCTAGTTCTGGCAACGTTCACGTACTCAAGTCATAGCAGCCTAGCTATAAAGATTGTTTCTGTAAGACGAGCGGACACACAGAAGAGTGAAACATACGAAAGGCCACCAAAATAGCTTGAAGAGAAACAAGTTGGGACGAACATGTAATGCATACTGAATCAAAGTACTTCATTTTCGTCAATTCGATATCCAACTCAAATTCAAACTCAAAATAATTTGATTCCCCAATGATTAGCAATAAATTGATGAGCTGTTAAATGTCAAATGTGAATGGTCCTTCAATAAGAAAAAAATCACTTTGTTCTGAGTCTTTATAAGACGTGGGGCTGTCGTGGCACTAGAGCGTTGAGGACACACTTAACAGCTTGCAACGCAGCATAATAAGTGACCTCGGAAAAAGTGTCAACTCAATTTTTTTTGTTACTTTTTGTTTTACTTACGTAACCAATCTGCCTGCGACGCAAACTTCCCAGATCGGTCCCAGATTGTTTTTTGGGGGGGTCAAATCTCGTAGCACTTTCTGACCCTAAAACCAATCAGGGACCAATCTCAGCAGCACGGGATTGCAATCTGCCGGCATTCTACCAGCGCAGGGGCAAATTGATTGATACATCAGTACTTTTACGGTCTTTTTTGGAGGAAAAAGTGTTTTTGTGTACCAAATTTCCAATTTCCTGACTTTCTTTAACCATTTTTCAACTCTTTCTAGAGTCTTTTTCGGCATTTGCATTACTAGTTTTCACATTTTCGAACATCTTTAGCCGTTCTGTCATTTCAGCTCTTATCCGTTTCCTTCTTAACTTGTTCTTTGTTGAGGACTGAATCCCTAATATGATTATTAAAGTTATCTAGTGAAGTAAAATTATTGTGATTTGGCCACTTAAACTTTTAATTAAAAAATATTTGGTCTCGCAACAAATTTGAATAGCAAATTCAACTCCCCGTTTTGTGTGTGGGAAAATTAGCAAGAAAGAGAGCTGCAGTTGAGCTATAACTGCCAGTATGGGTTTGATCCAACCAAAAGCAAAACGCTTTTTTAAAAACAAAAGCGCCCTAAGCAATAACACTAGGCTCCGGCAGAGATTCAAAGGAATACCATTGCATCCGTATCAATTGAAGACGTGCCCTAATGTCAAACATTGCAAAAAAAGCCATGCCAATTTCTTATAATTTAAGTGAAGAAACTCAATGGCTAACCTGGAAAATGCGGTTGTGGGCCTAGATTTTGTAACAGGAATATATAATATCTTATCAAATTTGACTGGTTCAAAGACAACTCGACCTAGCGGACAACTCAACCCAGCACACAACCTAATCCAAAGGACTATTCGAACCAATGAAAAATTTAAGCGGAATATATCGGCTCACAGATGGTTCATACTTATGGAACAAAATTGAACCTCTGTTGTAAAACATTTAAAAATCCGAAAAGCATTACTTAATTCAACATCGGATTACTTACAAGACGAGTTGTATTTTCTGTCCCGGGAAGTTCTAACCTTTCGTATGCGCTATTCCATACAATTTTGGCTTCATGTTTATGTTTGAATGAAAAAGTCAGATCTCAATATGCCTGACCAGCATTGTTTAGAACAAATTCTCAGAAGTTACTTTTTCCCGCCGCCATTAGCCTATTTTAAAGGCCACTTGAATTTTCTAAATTTTGGTTCCCCACTCTGTAGATAAGTAAGAATGTGCGATTTTACAACCATGCCATGCTAGATGAATAATTTTTTTGTAGGATAAACGACCCGGAACTACTTAGGGAGCTTTAATAACAAAGATTTTAAATGGAGCTACGTAGTGTAGCTGATGAGCGGTCTACATGGCAATCATCAAGGCAATCTTCTTCTCCCCATTTTAAAGAGGAGACTTGACGTAGAGGTTTGCGCAGTTCAAGAGAGATATTCTCTTTTCAATTATTATCCCCGACCTTTCAATAAAGGGAACTCTTAGTTGTTAACCACATCTACAAAAGAGATTAAACAAGTTGGGACTGTATAGTGTTCAGGAAGGTACGAAAGGTATCTGATAATGTACGTCTTCAAAAGCATCCACGAGCTTTGTCCAAACCCAGGATTTAGGGTCAATTCTAGCAACCGTAGAGGCTTACTGTGCGTATTGAGAGCACCTTCAAGCCCTCGAGAATCCAGGCTAGTAAATACAATGAAGTGTCTTCTCTTCTTTCTCGGGCTCCTTCATTGTTTAATTTGTTTCCCTCCAATATTCGTAGAGAATAATACGTAGGACTTGTTGATCCGGCTGCATCTTTCAAGTCAGACTTGGACAAATTTCTAGATAGCATTCCAGATCAACCCTAAATTCAAGGACTAGCTCGGTCTGCCAACTCAAATTTGTTGGTAGACCAAATATTACATGATGTCTGAAAGGAAAACAATGGGCGAAATATGACCTTTCATTTTAATTGTACCGGGGATTACATTCCTTGTAGGGGTTAGAAAAGCCAGTGAAGTAAGACTTTTTCTCTGGGTCCTTTATCTATCTCCATAATTGAATTGAATTTAAATAACCCTTGGATATAAGAAAACGGTCCGGTAAAGGAGTTATCGTTTTATTGAGGCAGTAGAAGTTCGACTTCGATTTGTTTCAATTCCAGCTCGTAACGTGTAATCAATTCTGTACTTCGCCCTCTCTAAATGTTTCACAATCACTCCATTGCTAGTTTCCTGCGTATGTTTGTTTAGTTATCGCACGCGTTGCCAGGTAATGAATGAAATGAGTAAATTCTACAAAGGGTATTTCTTGTACAACAGGACACATTCATTGGCTCACTGATTACATGAAATGCTTAACCCTAGGTCAAAGGAAAATCAATGTCAACTCAAAGATTTAAGATTAAGTGCGAAGTTTCAGATTAAGAATTGAATCCTCAGTAAGTCAGTGTTGGGAAAAAATCCACAAAATTTCCTCAATACATACATTTAGGCAAGTGACTCTTGAACCAGAAACAGCAAATTATTTCTCACTTTTTAGCTTTAAGCAACATGCCTACTTTTTGCTGACTAAGAGGAAGGACATCATGGACCTCAAAAAACTCGTCAAATTGGAACTTCATGATCTTCTCAAACACCTTCGCAATATTCGAAGTGAGAGAAATCGGCCTATAGTTACTGGGGAGTGACTTATCTCCCCCTTTGAAAATTGGAACAACATGAGCTACCTTCAGAGAAGAGGGAAACTTGCCCTGGTCCAATCAAGTACGAGAAAACAGGAGCAAGAACTTGTGAGCATCTCATCAGAAACTGAGATGTCACACCATCAGGACCAGGGGAGCTTGAGAGTCTCAAGTCCCTGATGGCCTCTAAAGCATCTTGATCTGTGACTACAAGATCATCTAAATGCTCAACTTGACAAGCCTTGCCAATGTCCAACAAACTCATCAATAGAGCAATGGGCTGTTGCTCCTAAACTCTTTGGAGTTGAAAACATACTAAAGAGCTGATCTCCAAGTATGTTGGCCATACACTTTACATTGTCTATGGCTTTCCTGTAGACCTCAAAAGGCCCTAAAGGGTGTTTTATCTTTATCTCAGAGTTTGCATAAGAGAAAAATGCCCTCGGATTCGACCTCACCTCTACNACAAGGTACTAAAGATAAGATGATTAAAAAAATTGATAGCATCACACTCGGTAGTGATTGTGCCCAGTTTTGCTTCCTTGGAATGGGGTTTCCC